>NW_009650064.1:1222746-1246755 GCF_000708025.1 Charadrius vociferus | reverse complement strand
TGAAATGTAGAGTTGTATTTGTAATGCCACCTAAGAAAAGGAAACACCCCCACCCCTTCTTTCTACACATAATGGTAGCGAAATGCTTGCTTCAGTAAACAGGAAAGCAGAGAGGTGGGAGGTGCCCTCTATGAATATGTTTTGGATGTAAAGAAGTAAAGATGACATTCAGCTTCAGAAAGATGAGCTGTAGGATTTAGGAATTGAAAATCGTAGGCACGATAGGTACACATATAGATTCACTTACCACTGAATAGCAACTTCTCAGAGCTTTTAATGTACTTTATTATCAGCTTCCCACAGTGTAACCTGCTCTGTTTTACAGATAGGTGTCCAAGTACAGGGGAGGTAAATGATCTGCCCAAAGCCCCGTGATCCCACCCAGGCCATGGACAGTCCCTGAAGGTGCCAGTAAGTATGGCACTTATTAGGAGATGTATGGGGTGTTGCACAAATGTAGAGTCTTGTCTAAAGTCCCCAGCGACCACAGCTAGTAATTATGAAGAGCAGCAGTTACCACTGTGAGTAGTCCATTAGCTTCAACAGAAACTGTGTCAGTGCATTCAAGAGTAAAATAATGCCCTATTTTTGTCATTAAATGTAGGTAGGGCTGCATTCTGTGGTGCTAAAAATCTGAATTTATGACATGTTGACAGGTAAAGTGGTCTTCAGGCCAGATAGTTTTACCCAATAAATTTTTTTAAATGTTTGGCAGATAAAGGAGAAAGAGCCATTTAATAGCCACCTTTAAATTCAGTACGCACTAGAATCTAGTGCTCTGGCTCAGATTTCTGTCTCTCACTGTGCTTGTGCAGAGTCTGTTGCTTCTAAAGAACATGATTTACGAGATGAAAATAATGACAGATGTTTTCTGTAACGTGGATGGCGTGGCTTGCTGGCCTGGGGCTCCGGGACTTAAAATGGGCACTGCTGTTAGCCACGTCCATCCTGCGGTCCTTCGGGAAGACAGAGCATCGTTCAGCCGGAGCTGCCTCTTACACCTCAGTGTTACACAGGCCTGCAGATGTTAATTTCTTCCCAACCTGTTTGTTGTGAAACGTCCATAAAATTTTCTCTTATAACTCCTTTCTGAAAACATCTAGTTGGTTATATGTACTCTTCTTTCCTTTTTTTTTTTTCCTCTCTGTGCAAATGATGGTAAATAAATGAGGGCCAAGAAAAAGACTGAATGAATAAAGGAGGGGGCAAACAAAAGAGAAGTGAAAGGAGTGGGAGGAGTATGACAGAGTGAATGAAAACAAGGGACAGAGCTCAGAAAAAATGAAGTTACATATGTATAAACATTTTGGTGGCTCTATGGAAATGAACAGATTCAGGATTATAAATTAAGGAAAGAGGTAGCACAACAGAAATGAAAATATTTTAAATATAGGGAAAACATTCCAGGTGTCCTACATCATAGTAATGAGTTTTAGTTTCTTCTGAAGTATTAAAATGTAGAAAATCAAATTGCAGCAAAAACAGAAAAAGGAAAACTGAGCAGTGGACTGCAGAAAGAAGGAGAAGGTGATCAGAGAAAGAAGAATAGCATTGAGGGAAGGCTGCCAAGCTTGACTTTCCTCTAGTGAATTTTATGCTCCAGGTGAATACCGAAGGCCCCAAACGTTTACAAAATATGGTAGTTAAAAAAATTATTTTGTATACATTGCAGCTGTCTTTTCTCATTCCTCTCTCCCTTCACAAAACTATGCTTTTTTTTTTTACAAAAAGGGAAAAGTAAGATTTTTTTTTTCCTTTAGGAAGGGGGGCAGCAGTTAGCATACTGTAGGCAAGAATGGACTAGCCAGACCTTGAAAATTCCAGTAGTTAATTCTCCAGTTTTTTTCAGGCACGAGGTACCATATTCGGTTCTGGGGTCCTCAACACAGGAAAGACACAGACCTGTTGGAGCGGGTCCAGAGGAGGATCAGAGGGCTGGAGCACCTCTCCTATGAAGACAGGCTGGGAGGGTTGGGGTTGTTCAGCCTGGAGAAGAGAAGGCTCTGGGGAGACCTTATTGCGGCCTTTCAATATATAAAGGGGGCTTATAAAAATAATGGAGAGAGACTTTTTAACAGGGCCTGTAGTGACAGGACAACAGTTTTAAACTGAAAGAGTTTTGATTGGATATAAGGAAGAAATTTTTTATGATGAGGCTGGTGAGACACTGGACTGGGTTGCCCAGAGAAGTTGTGGCTGCCCCATCCCTGGAGGTGTTCAAGGCCAGGTTGGATGGGGCTTTGAGCAACCTGGTCTAGTGGGAGGTGTCCCTGCCCATAGCAGAGGGGTTGGACTAGATGATCTCTAAAGGTCCCTTCCAATTCAAACCATTCTGTGGTTCTGTGAGTCTATGTTCCTTGTAGCCCAGGGGCTCTAACCTCTTGAATATCAAAGGATTTTCTCTATTGGTTAACTTACTCATTTATAAAGCTTTACCAGTTCTGATGATACTGTATTGGTCTCTTATTTGAAAGGAACTTCTTCATTTAGACAATTCTAAAACCACCCTTAGTATCTCTCCAGTAAAGGTTGTACTAGAAATATCATCCTTACCTTGGTATCGTGTGGTATCAATGCAATACAAAACCCATTGATAGAGGAACACAAACAAAACCCATAATAGAACTCCTGCAGCATTCCTGTTGTTGTGGAGCCAGAATAATGCTCTTAGTAGGCAATTCTCTTGGGCTTTATTTTTCTAATAAATTTTCAGTTTTTCAATTTTCCATCTAACATTGGTACATCTACAACACTGTGAAGCAGATGATAGAGTAATTGAAAGAAAACATCTTTCAATTTCTTTGTATATCATGTTTGTTGTCTCCAGCCAATAAATGCACCTGAGCATTGCTTTTCTTGAGGAAAAAGGTAGCCCAGCTCAGCGCGATACTGCTGATTCTGAAGAAAATATTTTTGTAATTAGCCTTGCAAGGAAGTTTCTTGATTGGCAATTGCACTTTGTTTTGTTATAGGCAATAATAAGTGGATGCAATGCTTCCAAGGTTTAGAATTTCAAAGTTCATATCTGGGATGACACTTATCTGGTACACATCCTGTTAGATGTTTCTTCCTACTGTATTATCTGCTAAAAGGAGGAGTTATGGAGCATTCAGGGTTGCTTAGCACCTGACAGGTTAAGGGTCTCTAAAATTGTCTTTTCCTATCCCCAACTCCTGAATCCATTTCCACTGACATTTTGAATAATTTCCTAACATGGTAGCTAGATAATGCTTGTCCTTGATTCTGTAAGAATGTTCTGTTCTAAAGTGACACTTTAAATGTATATTCTTGAAACTGTATCTGTTTTCCCTATGAGAGCATGAGATTAATTTTTCTGTTAGGTTTCTCTCATTCTTAAATTTGTCTGCTATCTGTAACCATTTTTGCATTAATGTCAACTTTACACTGGTTTATGGTTCAAAGTAAGTGATATTTTAGGTGGAATGGAATAAAAATACTGTGTGAATGAGGTGATTTGTTAATATGCCAAAAAATAACGAATTATTTCATTAGAAGCATGTTTTGCCTATTCCTAGAGGCTGTGTAATGTCAATCAGTAGTGTTAAGAATGGAAGATAGAATTATAATATTGGTCATTTATTAGTGAAGATTTCTTATACTGAAATGTAATTAGGTAGGATAATATCAGTGATATTGTCTGTCATGCGATACGGGAACATGTGTCTAGTTGCATATATGCTGTCTCTGTCTATAGTATTACCTTCACAATAATTCTGTAATTTGGATGTGAGACCCCACCTGGAGTACTGTGTCCAGCTCTGGAGTTCCCCACATAAGAAGGACATGGATCTGCTGGAGCGAGTCCAGAGGAGAGCCACGAAGATAATCAAAGGGCTGGAGCACCTCTCTTATGAAGACAGGCTGAGAGAGTTGGGGCTGTTCAGCCTGGAGAAGAGAAGGCTCCGGGGAGACTTTTTAGCCCCTTCCAGTACCTAAAGGGGGCCGATAGGAAAGATGAAGAGGGACTCTTTATCAGGGAGTGCAGGGATAGAACGAGGAGTATTGTTTTAAACTGCAAGAGGGTAGATTTAGATTAGATGTTAGGAAGGAATTCTTTACTGTGAAGGTGGTGAGACACTTGACCGGATTGCCCAGAGAAGTTGTGGCTGCCCCACCCGTGGAGATGTTCAAGGCCAGGTGGGATGGGGCTTTGAGCAACCTGGTCTAGTGGGAGGAGACCCTGCCCTTGGCAGGGGGGGTGGGACTGGATGATCTTTAAGGTCCCTTCCAACCCAAACCATTCTATGATTCTATGTTCCTTACATAGCATTTGGGTTTTCAAAACAGCGTATCTGACTAACCTTGCTGATCAGATCTTTCTGTCTGATCATCTCTGTGAATATATAAAAATGTGTATCTGATTAATGAGTATTTTGTTGCCAGGGCCTGATTTTCAATGTCAACTTGAGATAGCTGACCTGTGCCTGCACAGGAGAGGTAGTGTTGTGCTGGTTCTTGATGTTCACAATGTAGAAAAGGTCGGTGGGAAATACAGATAATGATATGTTTGTTTGAATCACTAGTAAATTGAAGACCAGCAAAAGGATAAGGTACACAAAACAATGGATGGCATTAGAAAAGATAATTTAATGCTCATAATTTTTGTATTATAAGGCAGAATATTTATTTAAAAGAATTTAAAAGGTGATAGATTTATGCCTACCAAAGATACATGTATTTTTTTAAAACAAAAAGTAATTAACCTGTGGAGCTGATGCCACAGAGGCAAAAAGTTTACGGAGTTCAAAAAGACCTTCAGATTCTCTCAGTAATAAAACACTCAGGATTTTGTTACGACAGGTGACGTTTTTTCCTCAGGAATAGCAGAAAAATCCTCACTGCTCAGGGCATGAAACTTATGGCTGACTACAGTCTGGAGGAAGCTTTCCTTAGGTTCTGTTCATTGGTGCTGGCTGTTTGTCAATAATAGGACCCCTTTTCTCACCCTGGATTTCTACACTGTTCTTTGTGGTGTTTTAATTACCTTTATGTGATGGGGCTAAACCTGGATGCACAACTCATGCTAGAAAAAAAGTAGGCATAAAGTGAAATACCATTCTAAAAGCGTTGTCTTCTGCCAAGGTTACTTCTAAGGTCATGGCCAAGTGAAGAGGAGAGTGCAGACAGCACAGCTAAAGCCCACCACTCCATCCACTTCCCATTTCTACAGTGAAGGAAAAGCTTTTTAGATGAAGGTCTAATGAGTCACAGCAGCTAGCATTTCGTCTGCCATAATAATGGACCACAGTCAAAACATAATAATTCATATTTCTGTGTGTGGTGTTTATGTACAACTGAATGAACATTTACTCACAAAATTAAGATATGTATTGCTGTTACTGCCTTTTTGTTTTTGTTCTAGTTTCTCTTGGATCATAAAGAGGGTGTGCCTTTATATTTCAGCATAGAACTACTTCATCTAATAGAATGGGTTTGGATTTTTGTTCTGATTATTTTTGTTTTGCCTTTATACAGTAGTTAAATATTTGCTCCATTGTGCTAATGAAAGACACGAGTTCAGGTTTTCAGCGCTGACGTGCTGCTTTATTACTGCATATCCATCTCCATCATCTGTTTGTTCTTAAACTTGCCAGTTCTTTTTTGTGTGTTGCTTTTATGTGTCTAAATGGATCAGTGATACCATGAGGCTGAGTGGGATTGTCCCAGTCTTCTTGATTTCTTTCATAAAAATTACTGACTTCTAAACTCTCTTTCAGAGTTTAATAATAGCCACTTTTGATTTAACA
This sequence comes from Charadrius vociferus, assembly GCF_000708025.1. NCBI lineage: Eukaryota > Metazoa > Chordata > Aves > Charadriiformes > Charadriidae > Charadrius > Charadrius vociferus. The sequence goes on along the minus strand of NW_009650064.1, from coordinate 1,240,987 downwards.
AAAAAAGAGAACCTAGACTTTTAAGAATATTCCAGAGAGGCTATAAAACAGACTATCAGATTACTGTTCACTTGAAATGATCATAGTGATAGAGAGTTGAAAAGAAAATTTGCATAACTTTTCAAACAGGAAAAGAAAAAAGACAAGGCTGATATCATTATATCAAATGTTATGCTGAAGGGTCTTGCATTTATTTTCTTTCAGTTCTCTTTGGCCTGCTGGGTTAGTCGAGGGTGATAAGTCATGCTGGACTCACTTCTTCCTCTAGGTTCCAATTTTCTTTTCTCATGTTGGACTTTTAAGCATAAAAAATTTCAGCTGGAGAAAGGATACTTGAATTGATCTGATTATTTGGTGGTTGCAAACAATGATTACTTGAGAGTATGATTTAGAGCTAAGAACTGTAATGGCACTAAATTTAAGCAGTCAGAAAATTCCTGGATTAAATGTGAAGATAATGTCACATTGGAAGAGTTTAATTCCTGATGCACTATTAAGTCTTAAATTCACTATGTAACAGAAAAAATGTAATTGAGAATAAAAGGAGAAAGAAACTATTGCATTTTCTTCTGTGAGGCAGCTAGCACAGAAGTTCTACAGCTTTCCTTGCATTTTATACCTGGATTTAAAATATTCACATACAAAATGTAAGTCATCAAATATTCCATATACAAGATGGAATTCATATTTCTAATTTTTTCTGAGGGACATTCCTTTTTCTATAGACCTTTGGTAGTGTAGAGTAATCCCCTGGAAGGTACAGGAAAGAATGTGAAAACTGATAAACTGAAGAGAATTCAAAAAAGGAATTTAAAGAAGATGGATTGACAAGTTACAGAAGTGATTTTGGTCCATGAGAATATAGTAATGCTTCTCAGTGGTTATACCCTGAGGATACTGAATATATCTTTATTCCTGTTTCTTGTCCCCACCCTCCCTTCACATGCATCACCCCATGAGTTAACAGTGGGCTTTCTGGTCATAAGATTAGACTCTTCTTTGTAAATTACATGAGCTTAATACTAAATCCCAGCTCCAAACAGTTTTGTGTAATACAGGGGGGAGAACTCTATTCTCTGTGTCGGTGAAAGTTCATTTGAATATGGTTTAAAACAGGAATGACTTGAGAAAAAAAGCAGCCTAATTCGCAGAGGAAATTACTGGGACGTCGAGTTTGATAAAAGAGCTTTTAATTTTTCTGCATTGGATGTCATCTTACAAAATTGCTGAGAATTTTGCTGCTGATGTTAGCAGAAGCAGGTTCAATGCCTGGATGATTTCTTTATTAATTGATGTTAGTGTTAGGAATTATCTCCTTATTGTAGCTTGACTTCATTCTTTTTCTTATGTTCGTTATCACAATTTATGATAGCGAAAAGGCTTGGAAAGGGTTATAAAGTCTGTCCCTCTGCCACTTAAAACTGTTACCCATGTTCCATCTTTATAATGATTGCTTAAATACCCCTTTCTGTCATCCTCATTTTCTAAGACTTTCTTTCTGTATGGACATACAAAATAGTTCTAAGGGAATGCACAAACATATTAGGGGAAGGTTTTTTTTTCTCCTCCGTATCTCCCAGAAGCCAGCCCCACTTCTAGAGCAGGAACACTATGATAATGTATCATAAGCTTGTTATATTAATTACTGTACAATATATCACAAGCTACTAAGGTCTTGTTCTACAATAAGGCTACCAGTTGTAATGACGCCATGAAGAGATTTAATGGCATTCATGCAGAACCAACTTCGTCACTGCTTTATATTATGTGAGATACCAGTTCAATAAATATTCTGGGCCAGCCTAGATGAGTTGAACATTGAATATGAAATTTAAAATTCTTTGTTGGTTTCTTGCCAAAGGTATTGGACACATACCGTGCATTCGCAACTCCTGCATGATCAAGATTTGGGTTTTGTTCCTCAGACAAATCGTGTTGCCACATTAATTGCAAGTTGACTTCAAATTATTTTGGTAAAATTATCTTTGTTGGATGCAGGTTTTAAACTAACAAACTCATGACCATTTATTACTCATAGAATACGATGTATTAGAATCACTGGAATATGTTACAAACCAAGCATTCCAACTTCAAAGGGAATTGCACATTTAAGCAATTGTATAATATTTTCTTAAAGCCAAGCTAAGCTGATTCCACATGACAGCAGTCTTAATGAGGCTCAATAAACAGTACAGTTTGTAACCTCAGGCCAACTGCTGAGCAGAAGCCGAGAGCAGTGCTACAGCTTTAGTGAACCCATTACTGTGAAAGATGCTGGATCCCGCAACAGCCTGAGTCACTCATTGCACAAGAGATGAAGCTCCAATAAATACAAATAAATATCCAAGGTGACGGGTGACAACTTTGTGCATACGTGATTTTCTCTGATTTGACGTTGCCTTGATGTGGTCTTAAGGCATGTGGCTTACTAGCAGCCGTTTACATTTTTAGCCATTGAAACTTCTGGTTTACTTACAGACATTAGCATTTGGGGTTTGTGGTTTCATGTAAGTATTAAAAATTTCCTTTGCTTACTCTTTGGGCCTAATTCTCAGAGCTGCTCAAGATCCAGAACAACCCCTGTAAACTGTCAAGATAGTCAACAATGCTGAGATGCATGTATTTTTTCTGCCAAGTTATGCTTATTTTTATTAAATTCTTCTAAAGGTGATTGATAGAGGAGCTTGCATGACTGTGAAACATCTTCAGTCATTTGATGACAAAGTAATCTTGGGCTGCATTTTGCAAACGCTGTTGCAGGGCCATTTATTCCTTTAAGTTGAAACGAAGAGCAAATGACTCTCTTGGTTTTCTGTTTTTTGCTAGTCCTTTAATTTTTCCCATCTATTTTTTAAAAACAGTTATTTCTAATAAATAACCCTGGATTTGTTCCTTCATTTGGAAACTTTAGTGTATCTGCAAGGAAACATTATAATCAGTTGCTGGAGTCAGGTATAATATTAGCACATGTTAAAACAAACTCTCCTCTAGCATTAATGTAATATAAACTGGTGAACATTCTGCAGTATTGCTGCTTTTGCAGTGTTGTGGGTAGAAATCCATAGCGATACTGAATTATCATAAATTTACCATGTAACTGTCTATTGAGGTATGGGATAAGATTATAAAATCCTTCCATTCCTTGTTTTGCCCAGATTAAAATTTGAGTACGTTGAAACGCCCAGCCTTAAGCTACCTTGTGTCTTCCAGCATGGGAGAAATTATTCTGGGATTTTGAGCCCAGCATGACTCAAGGCCGGTTCAAATCACACGGTCACCTCCTGAGTCACAAATTCCCCACAGCCGTGAGTTGTTTCCTACCCTTGGGGCTGATCTCAGCCTGTCTCCTCTCAGCAGCACATCCGCTGGCCTAGAGCCCCATGAGGGTCCTTCAGAAATAGTCTGCATCCCCTGTGAGCAAGGTGAAGAAATAGTGGTTAAAAGATCCCTAGAGGCAACATAACTCCTCCTTAAAGTGCTACGGCTCTCCTAGTCTTTATGAAAATATTCCTAAAGGGTCTCTGGAAATACAGTATAAATGGATTTAGGGACTGAAAAGAATAGGAAAGAGCAGAGCTGTGTTATTTAAGCTTCAAGTGAACAGGGATGCTCAGCCAACTCTATGGCTGCTCCTGTGCATCAGAGGTACAGACCAAATTAAACAGAAGAGGTGGTGGCACAAGATAAAAAGTTGGTATTGTACAAGAAAAAAGGCAGAGATTTGTTTATATTGGTGGCAATAGTATATAATGTGCTGGACTGTTTATTCACATTTCCCTGAGATAATCTTATAAAAAACCCCCTTAAATCTAAGCAGTTAGCCATGTGTACCAAATTTATGATTCTTAAATAAGTTTTACCTGTCAGCTTTGCAAAGTTGCTGAATCACAGTTTAAGTGGTTAGCAGTAAAGTACAGGCTGATAAGAGGTTTACCATTTACTCTTTTGATCTTCAGCCTAGTAAGATGGCAGAAAAATATGTTAAAATAACACAGAGCTAGTGCAAAGATTATGCAGTAAGATGCTGTTCCCTATTTAGTGCAGTTAAATTACTGAATGGCAACAACAAAGCATAAGTTGTCATCTGCTGACATTTAATTCAGTGGAAAACAGGAAAAATGCACTGTTAGAAAGTGTTATCAGAATCACTGGGGATTTGCAGAGATATAGAGAGACAGATAAACACAACAAAAATCAATATGGTTAGTGTTCTGGGCTCTATCGCCGCTTCACAAAATGATACAGTTTGTATTTACAGTTGGGAATTATGTCCTTAAATAGTGGTGGCATTGCAAGAATTTGTCTGGTGACCACTGAACTTCATCACTCAGACTGTGAAAGGACAAACCGCAGTTTTTTTAATCACTGGGGAAAGGGAAATTAATGATACTAGTACACTATTTTTCCTTAGAAAGCTTCAGGCGTGCTACAGTGCAGAGTGAGATGTCTGAGCCAAGTCACAAAATGCAAAGTGAACTTCTACTGGGTAGATCAAACATGCAGAGCTCCAGGTGGCAGTGTCAATAATGTGAGATTAAATAAGCGTTGTTAGTTAGGTTTTGCAAGCAGATTGATAGTTGTTATTTGATATTGTTCTATAAGTGGCTATTGTTCATGGTTACCTTCATAGGAACATAGTAAATGTTTTGTTCCGAAGGAGACTGGTGTGGAAGAAATTGTTGTCTTATGCAGAAGTAGTTTTATAGTGTCATTGCCCGTTTAGCGTCCCTGCTAGGTTAAAACAAGTATATGGAAGGTTGCGGTCATCCTCCTTGCCTATGGTAAGCCCCTAAAGGTAAGGCCTAAAGCTATTTTAAAAAAAAAAAAAAAAAAGTAGGTAACTGATCCTAACATATGATTCAGGAAATTTTTTAAGTAACTTAGTAATACCGTGTATCGTATTGCCATGACTTTTGAAATGTCTATAGACATCTCTTGTCACATGAATGTGATGCCATGGCTTTGTGCAGCTTGTCTCAGTGTGGCACCTGGATTAATGATAGGCCTGAACTTTACATGATCTTGAATTATACACAAATTGGCACCTGAGACCTTGTTCAGTGTTGCTGTTTCTGCTCTCAGGAGTGTGTGATCACTGACTCGGGGAAGATGTCCTGGGCAGCTGTGAAGAACTCCAGAATTTTAGTTGTTCCACATTACAAGTTGCTGGCTTGTTTATTGAATCAGAATTTTTTGCTGTTCCCCATTTCTGTAGAAGTTTAAAGAACAAAGAGCTAAAATGGACTGTAAATCCAGAATTTAATCTCTTATGATGCATGTCTGTAGGCCCTGAGGCCAGTTTTCCTGAAGGTATCCCATGGAAAGTCAAGGATTACTCCAGTTTGTATAAAAAATAAAGAGACAAAGTAATTTGGCTTTGAGTGGAGATGGATGAGACATATAATAACCCATGTCAGGCCTCAGACATTTTCCTGTAGAGGCAGGAGAAGCTCTTCCATTAGGATCATCTATGTTTGTGGTGCCTGGGACACATTTTGGGTAGGTGGGGGAATTGTACTGGGCAGCGTCTCATCACCTTGCACAGATGACTGTGGTCATCCACATGTGGAACCCCCTATCCTCAGCCAAAAGAGGGGTGAGCCACACTTGCTGCACCCTTTCCTTGTGCAAACAGGGCAGTGCAGGAGAAGACATCTCAGTAATCCATCTAGGGTGGATCGGCAATACTGGGAACGAAGGGCAAGGAGCGGTGGCTGTTGATATCCTTACTGATCCATTCTCCCTTTGCCTTGAGAGTCTCAAGCTCACTTCTTCGTACTTCAGTTATTAAAAATTACGTTCTAAGTTCCTAACTGCAGGCAAGTTTTTATGAGTGAGTGATGTAATTCTTGTGATCAAAGCAAGAGCTTTGTTTTTTTCAAAATAATATACAAGCATCAATGAATTGTTCCCATGTCTGTTGAAGCTTCTCATTCTGAATATCAGAGAAATAATCCCCTTTCTTTTTTCTTCTCAAATTAGATTTGCTGTTTGATTGATGCTCCTTTTAGAAAGAAATTCAGATATGAAAGCCTGGGGGCAGTGATATTCTGCAAAAAGATATTTGCTATCAGTTTGTGTTGACTTTATTGTTCTGGCTAGGAGGACTTCCTGTGGTCTGAATAACCATCCTGGACTACTGCAAACCAGTAACTGGGTTAAAAATGTATAATATTTTCTTAAGTTATCACTCGAGTCGTTGTCATTGTAGTTATATTGATGACGTACTCAAAACAATTGATTGTTATATAGTACAGCTATTGTTCTGCTGCTGTCATGCTGATTTCCTAAAATCAAAAGGCTTATTTATTTAGGTCCTGATTTACACATGCACTACGTGTCAGGCAGCTTTCACTCCTAGATAAAGACAGAACTTCAGAATCAAATCAGATACTTTGAATTATTTTTAAAGTTAGAGGTTCCTTTCTAACTAGGAGATAGAAGATGCTCACCAGGAATGTTAGACTGCAAGAGACCTAAACTCAGAACGTTGTATCCAGGAGGTATAAGGTCAGACGTGCTCATGGAAGTCAACATCACCCTGTCACAAACAAGCACAACTTCAATTTAAGCTCACTGAGAATCTTGTTTGTAGGGTTTTTTTGCCTTAATTTAGATTTACTTTTAGGGCACTGATGGGAAAGCCTGTTTTATTCATGGGTAGTAATGGCTTCATCAGAGACGTTGAGTCTGATCATCAATTGTTAATTAAATTTCTAATTATTTCTAATAAGACTGTAAAAAAGAAAAATGTCATAGTAAAAAACCCTGTCATATTTTATTAAGCAAGTTGACCCTCTAATTTTCCTGTTTCTGCAAGAACTATAAAAATGGCGCTTTAAATTAGATTGCAGCTTATTGATGGTGTGCTAAGGAAAAGAACCATTCCATCCTTTTTACTTTAATGCCACAATCTCAAGCTATATCGCAACATCTTGATTAGCATTTCTACTGCAGCTGAAGCAAAGCCTTTAGCACTGGTCTCTGCACTGAGGGCGCCTGGATTTAGAATCCCTTACACATGAAAATTCATAACTAAATCAGGACAAGATTGATTAGCCCATATGCTTACGTATGATGTTTCTCGCAGGAAAATTTCTGGCAGGCGGCTTCGGTGCCATGCTTGCTTGCTCTGCCCTGGAGCCGCGGTGGGAGAAGGCTGTGCTGGGAGCCTCACAGGGGCTCGGCAGCAGCTGAGGTGGTTGCTGCTCATATCTCTGGAGAAGGAAAAAGGTCTTCTTACCCTGCCTTGGGGAGCCAGCCCCTGCAAAGAGAGGAGAAGGAGCCGGTGCCAAGGGATGGAGGCATCACTAGCATCCAGCCTGCGGCTCTGCGAGCAAAGCAGTTTGTCAGAGCCTTGCAGAGCTTCACCTGAGCAGTGTTGTAGGAGATGGTGTTCCACAAAACTTGGAAATAAAGAGCAGGGAACAAGTATGATGGTTCCTCCCTGCCTCTTCCCATCTCTCTTGAATGTGAGGTAGTCGCCAGCTAGAGGATCTGAAGAAAAAGGAGAAAATGACACAAAATAGTGTAGCAGTTACCATCTTCTATCCTAAAATGTGTAGAACCAGACAATCTTCTAAGATGATTCAGGGAAGAGTTGGATTTGTTTATTTTTGAAGGGAAACCGCAGTTTTTGATACTTCCATTTGAGTTTTTTAAATCAACCTGTGGTCTTTATCTGAGTACTTGCCGCTGACAGGCAGCAGGGGAGCAGCAGCCACACAGCTAGGGGAGGGGGCAGTTTAGCGTGTGGTGGATTTGCTTCAGCTCGCTCCTCTGCCGCGAGTCCATGAAGCTATCGCTTGTCATGCAAAAGGCAGGGTGAGGATGCTCTGCTGCCTGCATAGCTCAGCCTCTGGCATCAAGAGTGGCGCTGAAAATGGCATTGAAATGACATTGGCATTACCTGAAGAGATGTACAATGACATTAAAACAACAAAAGGAATATGTATGGGTGAGAGTAGTATTGCTAATATTACTAATGATCACTGTTAGAGCTCTTGAGATGTGTATCCATTTGATGGAAGGAGGAAGGGGAAGAAGCAAGGGCATAGGCAGAGCTGACCCTGACAAACCCAGAAACAAGGGCAGTTACGGCAATCGGGTGATGAGCAGTCAAAGCAACAGAAGTGATATAAGATACGTGGCAGGTTTGCAGTCACAGTGCCGCCTTTGTTGCCGCTGTTCCCCAGTAGTCAGAGGCACAGTGGATGGCTCTTCCCTTCTCCTCCCCCAACCAAACGCCAACATCCTCCGAATTATCAAAAGCCTAACCTGCCTCATCCCGGTGTGAATAACACTTTGACGGAAGGGGGCTTGGGGGAAAAAAGCAAACCCAACAAGCTAGTAAGGTGAAATATTGTCACTGATAACATAAATTATAGAACATCAGCTGTCCTCAGCAATTCTGAGTCAGATACCTGCACCGCCTCCTGTTATTACAAATGTTCTTACTGTCATATATGCAGATTTGGATTTTAGAAGATAAAAACAACCAGTGATACAGGAGCAGCTGCAGCTGTGGCAGGAAATAAAAGTAATTTCATGAATACAGTAGGTGCTTTATGTTTTTAATAGGGTCTCTTGGTAGTAGGAAAGAAAAGAGAGTTTGTGGAGTTGAAGACAGTGCAGCAGAGCGTAGGTTCTCCAGACCTCACCTTTTGTAAAGGATATTGGATATTTGTTGAAGTGGATACACTTAAATATGTTTCTGTTGGCTGTTGTAGGTGACCCTGCTCTGGCAGGGGGGTTGGACTAGATGATCTCCAGAGGTCCCTTCCAACCCTGACCATTCTGTGATTCTGTGATTCTGTGTTCCACGGATATATGAAAGGACAGAACTTTTCTTGGAATGGGGTCCTTTTAGTACTTTTGTTGTCAGGCTGCGGGTTGTTGTTGTTGGTTTTGGTTGTGGTGGTGTTGTGGTTTTTTTTTGTCTTCTCAGCAGTAGCCTAAAAATAGATTGAACTATTGTGGGGGGCTTCATAAAGATAGATGGTAATATAAGTGGAGTAGAAGCTCTGCGTGTGTTCTGGCAGGAATGTGTTAAGGTACTTAATGACTGTCTTTGCACACTACTAATTTGGACTGGTATTTTTAGTTATACTCCCAGTAGGAATGGCACTGAGTTTTTGACAGCATGTCACAGACAGCTTTGATAGCGGACTCACAGGGGAGGGGGGTACTCTGGAGCTGCGGTAGCCATCCCACCATTAAGGTTGATGTCTGCTTTACTGTGATAAAGCCAGTTTTCAATTAAATAGATTTTCCAGAAACAAAACAACATCCTAAGACTGCACAATCTTGTTCTTTCCAGTGAGAGGTTTGATTTTTTTCCTGGAGGTTCAGGGGAAGGGATTCTGGATGTATGTTAAAGTTGTATTTATACAACTTATCGTATGTCCTACCAACTGTCACCTGCAAGTTCTTGATTGGTGTTATCTTGTTAGTTGTGTTTGAAGATTGTGGTGTTTTTCTCCATCTCCTTCTCTTTTTATAACAGCAGGTTGGGAAATGAGAGAGGGACTTTACAGAGTTTGTAATAGACTACTATATAGATTTTATGAAAATCTGCAGAGATGCTCAACCAAGAGTTCTTCAGATAAATTATACAAAGAAGAAAGGGACTTAAAAGGATTTTTTAAATTATTTTTCTAGTTTATTTTACTTACTAAGACTGAACTTGGATAAACTGTTTGCATATTTAAATATGTCACATATGGAATAATTCTGCAGACTAATGATACAAATAATCTGGGATAAAAAAAATAATTTGTGACACCAGAAATCATAACTTTGTGAAACACATGTGTAGGACTAAAGAAAAAGCTATTCTTGGTATCTCTAATATTCGTAATCAGAACTACTGTTCCATGAAGGGTCGTGAAATAGTCCTGATGTGCACGCAGGGATTCCTCATGAGCAGTTCTCAGAGTTTCTAAGGACTGCCTTTGCTCTTTTACTAGTGTTTGAGTTTTAGAGGGCCAGAGCCCTTGTGCTTATTGCTGCCTGGAGGCCTGCAGAGTGCCTGACTTGTATGCTGGAGGGAGGGAAGGGCTGCTCTGATGAATTGGTAGTGGATTGCGAGTGACATACAGAGTAGATGCCTGGGTTGTTTTGAAAAGTACATGGGTTTTTTTGCTGTGGTTTTGCTTTTCAAGCAGCCAATTTGTATTGGTAGCCCTGAGGATACTCAATTTTTAACCATGATTTCCAGGGTAGTTTTTGCTATTACTGGGACTTCTTTGTAATTGCATTTTTTTGGGTGGGAGTGTTTAGGGAACTAAAATTGAGCACTATATTGATTTTTCTCTAGTAGTCTTTGTCATAAAAATTATTACACTACATCTCTGCTGGATGGTTTGATATTATCCTGTTTTCACTGTTTTCACTGTGTACGGCATCTCATGGCTTTTATTTCCAAAAAGTGCCAGCATTGGAAGGCAGGTGTGGGGTACAAAGTACCCGCAGCAATATGAAATAAGGCATTCTGTGAACTGCAGAGAGGCAGAGTGCAGAAGAAGCAGCGGCTGGATGGTGACAAATCCAAGAAAACCAAACTCTCCGTTTGTGTATAGAAGAGCTGGAAGGCTTTGAGGTAGATCACAGGTAGGTCCTGAATTTCTGCACATTGCTCTTTGCTGTCGTCTAACTAAAAATATTTTGTGGAACAGAGAGTGCAGGCACTTTGCTTTGGACTTTCCTAACTCCTGCCGTGTTCAGTGCATCTTTCTGTTCCTGAAAGCAGAGCAGGTACCCCTCAGTGAGCAAACCAGGCTCTTTTGTGCAGGAGAATATGGCGACACTAAATGTCAGGGGCATGTGCTCCCATAACGCATGCAGACTTACCGCAGATTGGTTGTACTCAAGAGAACATGAGAGGTAAGTGGAGAGCCGCACAGAGGAGGACTCTCCTGGGGGCTGTGTGACAGCAACATGCATATGTTGTCTATGAAGCAAAGAATTTCCTCAGTATAAGTCTCCTTTATTCAGATTGGGTTTTGCTATCATTTTACATAAACACTGGTATGTACCGATGCTGTGGATAATGACAGTCACCAGGCTTGGCAACACCTTTCTAATTTATTTCCCTGTCTCTAGCATAGGCAGATTTGTACCAATAACGCATAGCAATGCTTAATCTTGCAAAATTATGGTGCTTGTGATCCCATGTCAACAACTGAGCACAAATCCAGCACCACCGGAGAGGCACTTTGCTGGAGGAGGGAAAGGACAGGCTGCTCGTGGGGAGGCCAGCATGGTAGCCATCCCCACGTGAGCAGGGCAGGCAGGGCTGCTGATGGTAGTCAGCGTCAGCCCTGAGTCCCAGGGTCGCCCCACAAACTGATATGAGACCCCACCTGGAGTACTGCATCCAGCTCTGGAGTCCCCAACATAAGAAAGACTGAGAAAGGAGAGGCTGAGAGAGTTGGGGCTGTTCAGCCTGGAGAAGAGAAGACTCCAGGAAGGAATCTTAAAGAGGAGGAATGGCTATAAACTGGAAGAGGGCAGGTTTAGATGAAACATTAGGAAGAAGTTTTTCACTTTGAGAGTTGTAAGGCACTGGCACAGGTTGCCCAGAGAGGTTGTTGAGGCCCCCTCCCTGGAGGTGTTCAAGGCCAGGCTGGACGTGGCCTTGGGCAACCTGGTCTAGTGGGAGGTGTCCCTGCCCATGGCAGGGGGGTTGGAACTCGATGATCTTCAAGGTCCTTTCCAACCTAAACCATTCTGCGATTCTGTGATTCTATGTTGGTGGGGCAGGTCTGAGGGCAGGCTGGGCAGTCGGCTCACAGGTCGGCATCTGGATCAGTGGGTGCAAAGGCCACCATGGGCATGGCAGCACTGCACTGCATTCCACGGTAACATTGTTCACCCATACTGGACTTCCCTCTGATAAGTTATTCCACAGTTTAATTTCTCTTACTGCCAGGAAACTTCATCTTTTAAGGTTTCATTCATCTAAGCTCTATTTACAGCTATTGAATCTTATGCCTTTGTTTGCGAGAGTGGAAAGTAATTTTCCTCTAAGTGTTTTCCATATGTAATCATATAAATTCAGTAACAATTCACCTTTCATCCTTACCTTATGAGCTGAGTAGATTGAACTTCTTTAATTTAGCATTGCAAGGCTTATTTTTCAGCCACAGGGTTACTTTTGTTCTCCTTCAAAGTTTTCAGGAAGTAAGTGGAAATAATAAACTTTGCCATCAGAAGTGTCATTCTAACCTGGTAGTGTTTAATTCAATCATAGATGTAAAGAGAAAGATTTAACTTTTTCTACCCCAGCGTTGGACCCAGACCTTTATGAGAAGGCAGGCATGACTTTAGATAACCAAGTCTGTCTTCAAGCTGTTTCTTTCCAAGTCAAGATCTTTCATGCTTACTTGGAAGCCCGTTATCTTGGAGAACAAAAAAAAGAACACTGAAGTGACAAAATATTTTTTTTTAAAAAAAAAGTGTTGTCTGGCATTAATTAGTTTTCATGTGTCTAATTATTGATAAGTCACTATGATGACAACAGTGAAGAAAAACCTTAGGGACCTTGAATTTTTCTGTGGGTGGTAAGGATACCTTGAGATAACAGTAAATACTATCACATTTTAATGAGCATAAAAGATTTTGAACCAGCTTTTGAATGTAAATATAAAGATTTACAGTTAGTTTTAAAGTGTGCGTGGGAGAGGAGAGGGGGGCTTTTTACCCTGTGTCTCTCTAAAGCAATGTTTTGTGTTGCAGCGTTGATCGTTAGAGTGAAATACTGGATTGGGCCTGATTCAATATATTCATTCCTTTATTAGAATTACTGTAGAAAAAAGATGAGTTGGTGACTTTGACAGAATTACACAATAAAATCAACTATAAACAAGAAATCAGGTTTTCTTAATGCATTTGATGCCATTCAATTATATATCTTCCCAAATTTTATTTGCAGGGTGGTTCTTGGGCACACATACTGCCACGTGGATTGAGAGCTGTCTCGCGGGCTGTCAGCAGAAAAGGCTGATCATCTCTGCAGGGAGCTGGTGCCAAGCCGGGCGCCGCAGGGCCATTAATTCCAAACTCTTCCACCATCTGCTTTCAGGAAATAGAGAAGGGAACGTCACTGACCTTCGGGGTGTTTTTGCCTGTGGCTATTAGACGATCTTCGATAGTACTGAGCCCTGGCTCTGAGCTCTGCCTGCAGTCCCTTTTCCTCACTCCAGCTCCCACGGTGAGCCCAAAAGAGCCCGACACATTAGAAACTTTACAACACATTTCTTCTGAGGATTACAAAACTAGTTAGAAAATTATAGAAATGGTAATTCAACTTTTTTATACTCAGTGAGTAAGGATTCAGAAACAAATTGAAAGGATCGAACGGGACATTTCTTAAAACGAGTGATCCCATGTCGCAGCTGCCCATGGCTGCGGTCCTGCAGGCTGGGGTGGCGTTGCGCCCTTTGCTGCGGCGGCGTGCCTTGCTCCGTGTTGTGAGGTGTAGATCTGCCCTAGCTACAAAATCACATGGAGATACAAAATGGTGAGCAACCCTGCCTGCTTGCGCACAAACATCTTTAAAGTCTCAGCAGCACTTATTCCCTGTGTGTGGCACTGAGCTGGAGTAGTCATCCTGCTCGCTTTGTGCCCCAAGGAGCGGTGAGAGTCTCTGCTAGCTCAGGCATCAGGTAGTTTTATAGCCGAGCCTGGTTTTTGTAGTCTGAGAGGTCGAAGACTGGGAGGAATAGCTCAAGCACTGGCACAAGAAATGAAGTGGGATAAACCTTAAGCTGGAAATTGGGAGAATTTGCAGCTCGCAGGTTTGTGGTTTCGTAAGAGCTTTTTTTGAACCCTGCAATATCCTTGCTAGAGGGCTGATCTGCTCTGAGATGTGGGTGGCTGTCCGTTTCTGCCTTCTTCCCAGATCTCCTGGCCATGCAGGTGAATTTTGATGAAAAAAAAATAGCTGCATAACATAAAATGAATGCCCTTCCAGCTGGAGAAGAGGTGAAGCTTGATATTATCGTTATGTGGTCTCAATGGCCTTCTTTTATTGGACACGTAAGACTGTCAGCACGGGGAATGAAATGCATTTGAGACTCACGCACATCTGCACTGGCCTCTTGCACTTGCAGGATTTATTTTTGACTTCTTCCATTGTGCTTGGAGTGCTTAAAGTGTCATTTGCAAAATTAATCCTTGAAATGGAGGAAAAATACTCATTGCATTTGCAGAAATGGAGTAGGGACTAAAAGCCTCATTCAGCGAATATTGCAGATGTCATATTGTGCTAAAAAATTGGGAAAATGTCAGGAATGGTTTTAGTGTAATTTTAAAGCCACATAAAAATTAATGGCCAGTGGACATCTGAAACCTTTGAATATTTTGAAAACAAGAAAAACCTTGAATTGTCTGTAGTCAATTTGAATAGTAAAATATTTTAATAGAAATATAATAAAGAATATTTTATGAACTTTTTAATTAAGTTTCTTTCTTTTAAATGAGAGATTAAGCAAGTAGCAGTTGCATTTGAATATTAGTTTGGTAGCATTTCCACTTGAAAAGCAGAAGAAAAGAAAAATCTGTCTGTATTTAAAGTAAATTTTGATGAAAAATTTAGAAACTCCTAAACAGAATCTTTGGGTTTATTAATGGAAAAAAAAATCAGTGGTTTTTAGGGACATTCTAAAAAAAATGCAATCTGTGAAATTTTTTTTTCTGAAAAACATATTTTTTTCATTCTCAGGTGATGTAAATTTGCTGTTGATGGTTTAGGGAGCTGTTCTGTAGAGCTATTTTGTTAGCACTGATAGCTAAATAAGACCCAAGCAAGTAGTGGCAAAAATTAAAGCCAAACACCTTCCTGAATGATTTATAATTTTATATGTTTATTCCTGTTTTTTAAAGACAGATTTTTATTATGTCAGGTGATGTTCAGCATCCAAATAGCGACTGTCCCACCATAAAACTTCTATGCAAAACTGGAAACATATTGTTGTTAAAATACATTATTTCTGCTAGAGTCTGCCATTAAATGATGCATTGGAAACAGTTCAATATTTACTCTAAAATAGTATTCTGGAAGGGAAGTAGTAAGACAGCACCATTTTTTAGCAGCTGAGCAAGTTATTAGCCTTAGAGTATGTATCTCTGTGTGAAACAATAGTTTAGGGTAGGATTTTTCTGTGGTCTTTTGTGAGAAGTGTAACAAATATCAAAGAAATTGCTTGCTGCATCAGTCTTTTTAACTAGTCCGTTCTGGAAGAAAAAGCGCTTCCTGCACATCACACATTTACGAGTCTGATGTGAAAATACTGAGAAAAGGAACTCTCTTTAAGTCTTCTTTGAGCACTTTTGTCCTCAGAGGGGCGTAAATGTGTGCAAATAAAATTATTGCAACATCTTACTAGTTTCTGATTCTCCTGCCTTCTCCCAGAGGCAGAGCTGCAGGGGCCGGGGCAGCTGCTGCTGCTCTGCAGAAGGACAGAGCTGATCATTATATTGGCATTCAGTCTCTCCCTTGTGTAATCCTTGTCCCTTCTCAGCTTTCCATCTTCCTTCTGTAAATATTAATGTGCTGTCTTGTTTGAATTTTAAGACTCACTTTTTTCCCTTAAGACTAATTTTCTGTAATTATTTATGTTTTTACCTATTTCTGAAAGATTTGCTTAAAAGCTATAAACTCAGTTTGGGGATATAAAACAAAACACTTTTTCTTCCCTCGCAGTGAAGACTAAGGAAAGCTAAAAAGGGGTGTTTATTAAAATATTCAAACTTATTTAGAATTCAGACAGCAATTCCTGTCTGTTCAGACAAATATTTGTTCCTCCTGTGAGGGTGGCTCACAGTGCAATCTGATAGACTGGGTACTCATGCCAGTCTCACTTCATCAGTGATTTAAAAAGCAATGAAAGTGAGTATTTTGGGCAAGATCATCTTGCAAGTGAGAAAGAACATGGAAAATACCTGGAAACTTCCACTGTTGTGGTACCCTCCTGATGAACACTGTCAGAGAGTTGGGGATTGTCACTTCTCTCCTTTCATCGCTCACCGCAGGCAAGATTTCCACCCCACAAATCTCCCTTTGGTGCACTGAGAAGCCGAATACTCCAG
The DNA here is from genome assembly GCF_000708025.1 of Charadrius vociferus. NCBI lineage: Eukaryota > Metazoa > Chordata > Aves > Charadriiformes > Charadriidae > Charadrius > Charadrius vociferus. The sequence goes on along the minus strand of NW_009650064.1, from coordinate 1,224,895 downwards.
TGGCAGCAGCACCAAAGCCTTCTTTTAGGCATTTAGTCTCTTCCTTCCCGGCTGGACACTGCCACAGAGCAAAACAGGGATCCTTTTCCCATTTTCTCTTCCTCTCTGCTTTGTCCTCCTGCTCAGCTCTTAAGGTTGCATAGCACTCGGGCTGCATGTGCAAAATCTTACTGATGGTTTAGCATTTATTTATCTTGTTTCGGTCTTTTTGAGCTGTCTGGAGGTGGGTGATGTAAGAACAACTCTTGGATCTTTAGTTAAGGCACTGATAATTTGGAGCAGATGCAGCACTGCTGTAATTCTTACCAGGGAATCTCAGATGTCTCGTTTTCTCAAGTGGCAGATGTCTACTTTTGCCTATGACAATGCATGATCCCTAGAAGAGATTATACAGTAATCAGACTGAATATTTGTATTTTCTTTTGTTTTCACATACCTTTAGGGGTAAAATAGGTTGTAGCTAATGTATTTACATTAGCTGTGTTTCTGGGTTTTGGGGGGTTTTTTGGTGTGGGTTTTTCTCCCTGTGTTGTACTAAAAATCTCTATGCTGTTATTAGTAAGGTGCTATTTTCTGATCGAAAAAATAATACCACTTCACAGTTCACAAACTAGCAGAATATGCTTTTAAACAGAAGAAGCCATTGCTCTGGTAATGGGTGATGGCAGACTGGATGATCCTGACATAGCGTGCCTGACTTTTACACACCAAGTGTTGGTCCAACTGTCATGGTTTCTTCTGTCCGTGATGGCTGGGGTCTAGCAACAACAACATGAGCATGAAACCCTTGTATTCCGGAGGCTCATATATCTTCGGCCTTTATGGTGTTTAAGTGGTTGCCAGGGAAAACAAAGGAAGGCCTGTTTGGAGAGGAAGGGAGTTAGAGACAAACTGGTTCCCAGTCCATTCTGCACATGAATAGTGTGACACCGCAGCAACATGAGCATGAATGGGAGATTTGTTTATTTTTAGGTATATTACAGCAGTTTCCCATGTGTTCATTATTCTGAATGTAAGCTTGCTAGCTGCAGGCTTCTGTATCTGTGTGGGCAGTAGGAATGCACATAGAAAGAAAATGTACATTAGGAGTGTAGCTGGAGAGGTTTTTAGCAAGAATGGGATAACCTAGAGAAACTTAATTCCCTGCACGGATTATATATTTTTTTTGAATCTTTTTGTTATTAGCCCTAATAGGGTCATCCCTCTTTGGGATGACGACAGTTGTCACCTTAGTAACTCCTTCCAATTACATTGCTGCTGTGAGCAATTTTCTGTTGTGCTGAGGAATAAATCTCCTTATGCATCAGGTGCACTGGAAATTCAGTAAGAAGCAGTTATTTCATGTTCCTTCCATCTGTTGTGCTTCTCAAACCTGTAACTACATGGGAGGAATGTGGAAAGTACAAATTATAGGTCCTACGATTCCTGGCAAAACTATTAGCAAAATATTACTGCACTGGGGGTGGATATTTCTGAAACTGCTACTGCTGTGCCTACTTCTCTTCAGGAAAAGTTTCTTTTTACTCAGGATTCCAATATGAGAAAAGAATATATGCGAACTTGAAATGAGTGGTGTTATGGAAATCTATTCAAAGGACATTTGCAACTAGACCAGGGAGGTGATTCTGCCCCTCTACTCTACTCTGGCGAGACCCCACCTGGAGTACTGCATCCAGCTCTGGAGCCCCCAACACAGGAAAGACACAGACTTGTTGGAGCCAGTCCAGAGGAGGGCCACAAAGATGATCATAGGGATGCAGCACCTCCCCTATGAGGAAAGACTGAGAGAGTTGGGGTTGTTCAGCCTGGAAAAGAGAAGACTCCGGGGAGACCCTATAGTGGCCTTCCAGTACCTAAAGGGGGCCTACAGGAGAGCTGGGTAAGTTCTTTTTACTAGGGCATGTAGTGACAGGACGAGGGGGAATGACTTTAAACTGGAAGAGGGTAGATTTAGATTAAATATTAGGGAGAAATTTTTCACTTTAAGGGTGGAAGGCAGTGACACAGGTTGCCCAGAGAAGTTGTTGAAGCCCCATCCCTGGAGGTGTTTAAGGTCAAGCTGGATGGGGCTTTGAGCAACCTGGTCTAGTGGGAGGTGTCCCTGCCTATGGCAGGGGGGGGGGGGAGTTATGATCTTTTAGTTTTCCTT
>NW_009650064.1:1219060-1222639 GCF_000708025.1 Charadrius vociferus | reverse complement strand
TGAACCTCTGCTGCTGGGCTTGGCTTTTTTTTTTTCCCCTTCTTGTCACTGGTTCTTTATGTTGGCCAAGAACACTTTGTCCAGCTTTTATACATACATTCTCAGATTTGGGTGAAATCTAATGGCTTTCCAGCCCTTTGTAATTAAACTGGTTTTATGCAGTGTGTCACATGGTAGGTTGTGACAGAAGGCTGTAACCAGCAAGAATATGTGGTTTTTTTTCCCTTGGGGGGACCCTTCGAACATGAAATGCTTGTAGAAGACACATGGTAACCAGCTCTGCACAGCATCACAACCGCCTCTGTTCTCCAGGGACATGATGGTTGGGCAAGCCCATGAGTTACATCTGAAATGTGGTGTTTTGTAGGAGGAGAGGTGCTGCATTAGTGCAAGAAAATGCATGAATTGCCAGTGTCAGAGAAATGAGAGGGGAAGGCAGCAATAGAGGTTAGTTTCATATACCTCAAACCTGACAGATTTATGTAGCACAGACATATGGTCTGGATATAGATCCCACGATGGAAAAGAGTCCACATCCACTGCTCGGTGGTGAAATGTGAAAATACAGCCTGCATTTCTAGAGCATCGCTCTTAACTGTTGCCTGGGCCACATGGAATTTGTCAGAACAGCTACAGCCTTTTAACTAACAGCTTCTGAAGGAAGGTCTACATATGTTTGTTTCTAAATTAATATGGTTTAAAAGAAGACCAAGAATCTGCTGTGGTGCATGCAAATCAAGAGGTGCTTATGTCAATGTCTATATGCTTCTAGCCACACAAGTGCCATGCCGACACAGATCTAGGATTTCCAAGTTGAGCTTTCTGAACAATGGCAATTTCATTTTGCAATGTGTTTCTGCTCTGTGCTGGAATAGGTCCAAAACCTTCAAAGCCGCATCACAAAATGAAATTGTGTGAAAGTATCAGTTTTCAAATTGGAAAGATTAAATTTTTTATTTGGCATCTCCCTGTGGAAGTGACAAAACTGTACCATGAACTACAGAAACCTTTCCATTGAAATCGATACATGCCTGTGAAACATTTCAGCCTTGATAAAACAGCATAATTCTGTGGGAAAAAAAAACAACACCCAAAACATTTTGTCAAGTTTTGACAAGATCTAGTCTCTTTTCAGAGAAGTCTGAGAGTAAATGGATTAATTCAAGCTGTTTGCTTCTCTTTTTTTTTTTTTTTTTTCTTAATAGGACTATTTTGCCATAAAGATATTTTTTAAAAAAATATACTACGGCTTCCAGCCTTCTGACACAAGTGTGCATCTAGCACTGCCTGCTAGGGAATCTAAAAAATGACAGGCCTGGAACCAACTGTCTCATTGAAAACAAAGATGAACAAAAATGTCAGTCAGGCTTACAAGTGATAGCTAGAAAACCTGAAGGTCTCCCTAGGTGCCCTTATCATTTGTCTTTTTCTAATTTGGCAGTGGATGCTAGCAAAGTCTGTTTCCTCATGTTCCTCAGACTACAGACCTATGTATGAAAGAACAAATTGACAAAACTGTGCTTAGTTCACATGCACACTAGAAAGTGATACATAACTCTTAGGTACAGGTGCTAGTGCTGATGAGCCTCTGGCCCAGCGGTTTGGCACGTGAAGAGCTGCAAGTAGGCTCGTTTTCAAAGATGAGGAGCACACAGGAAAAATAATCACCTGAGATGCTGTTAGTCCCTCCCACTGCAGAGGATTTTTCTCTTACATGCTTGTGAAGTTTGCATCAAATTTTGAACATCCTCATAATCTGGAAACATGGTTTTGAGAGTAATTATGTAAACTTTGATCTGCAGTAAGTAAAGCCTGTATTTAGTATTGACCAAGTGGAAGACATTTTTAGGACTTTCAAAATCAATATGAATAATATGTTACCTGACATAAGATTGCAGGTACTCAATTTAATGACAGGCCAAAGAGCCTACTCCTATCCCGCATGCCCGTGAGGTTCCGCAGATGAGACAGCTGTTGTCTGCCTTTGCTCATGAGCTCCCAGAATATTGCATTTAATTCTTCGGCAAGTGTGAGCAGCAGCAAGGATTAGGTGAAAAAGTTATTGAGAGTGAGAAACATCACCTGAAAATTACAACTACTGAAGAAGGAAGCATGTCCCTGTCCTACCCCTGGGCACTGCCTGTGCATGAAGTGAGGAAGGCTTGGGGGCGAAGGCACATCCTCCTTTCCCTCCCAGCTGTTAGGCTGTTACATCCAAGCTCTTCCCCATTCCTGCCAGCATGACTGTCCCATAGGCCAGTTACTTTTCTCATCCCTGCTGGCTAAAATCTACTCCCATCAGCGTGAGGGCTTGAAGGGATGCCTGGGAACATTAATTTGCAGGTCCCTGAGAAATCTGGCCATTTTAAAACACCTGCATTTATTTATGATGGAAAGATTTCAGCTTTTCAAAAATAATTATTATCATCAAGTGAGTGTCATCTTTGCAAATTACAGCAGCAATCTGTATTTTCACTTTATGCTGTTAAGGTTTCTCATTTCATGGGACCCTCCCAAAACTGTGTAAGACTTTCACTGGGGTGGAGGCAGTACCAAGTGTGATGTTTCAGCAGAGACCTTGCTAGTGGAGGAGGATTCTTAGGAATAGAAGAAAATAATCTGTGTACATGCAATGTTATTAGCCTTCCACCTACAGGTAGAGGAAATCGTGATAATCTGAACTGAATGAAACATCTACACACCCTTTCTCTTTAGATCTGCTTGACCAGAGCTGCTCTAACTTAGAGAGTTTCTAGCCATAGGTCTTAACGTAGTCTGAACAAGCAGACATACGACAGATAAATTGAAGCCTGTGTTAGCATGTGGATGCAATTCTGGTTTCTTTATTCACTTTCAGATGTTTGTGTTACAGTCTTTCTCCTAAAAGAAATATATGTGAGTGGATGTTTGTTCATCCCTCTTGGGGATTTGAGTTCCTTTCAGGAGTGTGCACATGAGGAGACACTGAGTGCTTGGTGATGTTTTGGGGCATCAGATGTATTGGCATGTGCAGTCTGTTGCACGTGAAAGTTCTGTCGCTGCAAACATTCCTTGTGTACTCACAGGAGCACTGTGTGGTGCATGCGGGTCCAACTGGTCAGGGATTGTCAGCTGAAACATGAACTGCTGCTTTAATAATGTTGTAGTGCCTTATGTCACACTGCTGGTTTGAAAGTACCGGGTCATACATGCATGGAAAATACTATTTTCTGCATCTATCACCTTATTTAAAAGAAAGAAGAAATCGTTACAAGTCATGGGCAAACTCCAGCAAGCTGACTTACTGTTAAGGAAAGCAAACAAGCAAAAACCTGGATGCCCTGTGTGTAAAACTAAAAATTTATTTTGGCTGTCATGAATAAACCCAACTCAGAGTGAAATCCAGCTAACTATAAAAGAAAAATTGATCCTACTGTGTGGCATTGTGCACAGGCGAACCCACACACCGGGTCTCCGCTTGCCTTGGGCCCATCCTGCGTGCACTCTCCGTGCTGTGTCACCGGGCGCCCAACACCACCGTACCCCCGCGGCCCGGCTCTGCACCCCCTCTCCCTCTCCCTCTCCCTCTCCCTCTCCCTC
>NW_009650064.1:1137782-1218971 GCF_000708025.1 Charadrius vociferus | reverse complement strand
GCCCGGCGGTCGTCAGCCCCGCTCGCCCGGCGGGCAGCCAGCCCCGCTGTCCCCGGCAGCCTTCCCAGTGCCGTTCCTCGCCTTGGCCTTCCACCGAAAGGGCCCAGCAAGCTGGGAGAACGTGTCTGCCCCAGCTCCAATTACAGATTGGCTTTCTGTTTCCCTTCCGTTTTCTTCCGGCTGTACAAAATGCTTTAAAAACCGCACGTAGCTGTGCTTCAAAATAAAAACCAAAACAACAAAAAAACAAAACAACAAAAAAACAAAACAACAAACCAGCAGCAGAAATGACCGTCCTCCTTCTCGGCCACGCGGTGCCTGTGCTGAGTGCCGCGCCGCAGGCCGGGATGCATGGCGGGCATGCGGACAGGCCTGCGCCCAACCTCCTGCGCCGGCATGGAGGCAGAGGCGGAATCCTTTCGCAGGATCATGGGACCGTTTGTGGTGAAGCAGCACATAAATAGTTCCTCTGTGCGTGGTTTGCTCCCTGGGCGCTGCCCCGGACCGCAGGCTGAGCCAAGTCCTGCCCTTGCTGCGGTCCCCGGCCACCAGGCTCCTGGCTCTGGGGGGGTGACGGGTGACTCTGCTCCAGCTCTGCGAGCAGCTCTTGTAGTGCCATGGAGGACATAACGATAGCATGGACAAGAGACAGGCCTGGGCTGTTCTGCTTTGTGACTTTTTACCTCTTTGGAGGTGACTGGATTGTCTACAAGTTTGCATAAATGCTTGGGAAGATGTGTGGCAAAAAAGGCTGCCTTGGAGTTGGAAAAAAAATGTCTGTACTTTTGGATATGTAGCATGGATATCACACACAAAGGAATGTTTAATTATTGTAGGCTTCTTGATAAGAAATGGTATTTCCGTAGGTTGTAATTCATTGAGTGTATTTGTAATTGTGTTAAAACTTTGTGCATTCTACTTACTTAAAGTGCAAATATACTCATTATACTCAAATATACTCAAATATACTCATACTGAAATTGTTCCGTATATAGAAGGTGCATAACCTTTTACTGAAGTTGAAGTAAACTATTATGTATGCCCAGAGAGGTGATAGATGCCCCATCCCTGGAAACATTCAAGGCCAGGTTGTAGGGGGTTCTGAGCAACCTGATCTAGCTGAAGATGTCCCTGCTCCTTGCAGGGAAGGTTGGACTACATGACCTTTAAAGGTCCCTTCCAACCCAGACTATTCTGTGATTCTATGGTTCTGTTACCATATACCTAGCTCGTATGTGTGGAAAGGTATCTGTACCTGCAGCTGACTTTGAGAGCTTAATGAAAGATGAATGTCCTGGAAGGATCATCAGATGCTTTGGCTTGGGAGTGACTTGCAGAGGGCAACTCCTCCTGTGAAACTGCAGTATTTTTAATAAACATCACAAAGTGGATAGGACTTGTATTTCAATCATCCACACCCACACGGTGAAATGTTATAGGCCTGGTTTTAATAACAGCTGTCCAAGATGTGTTTGCTCATCCCAGCCTGAACAGAAAGTAGAACATTAGTAACACAAAAATGTTTCCCTTTCTCCTCCTGAGGTACCATTTTTCCCATTCCTCCTTCCAAACCCTGACTCCGTGTCATGGACATCCTGTAGGGCTTTCCTCTTCTCTGAAAAATGCAGCTTTTTGCACCGAGAGAAACTGTAAGGGTTCCCCTTTTCAGTAAAATCGCTGTACAGTTTAGGTGCTATGGGTGTGTCAGGCCCATCGTTTTAACTCCCAACAATTTTCGGTTTCACAGACCTCTCTGAAGGTCTTTGGACACATATAAAGTCTTCAAGTAAATTAGAGGAGATGTAAATTATCATGGTTTTACAATTCTTCCTTAAACTTGTAAATAAGATGCAAGAAGGCAGATTTTCACAAAACAGCCGCTGTGTATTGGGTGTCAGTGCCCGGGTGCTGGCACTGGGGCCATGGGCAGCTTCTGTGAGGAGAGGCCAGGGCTGCCCCGTGCCAGACACAGCCAGTTCCACGGCAGGGCTCAGCTGAGCCCATCGGCCAAGATGGTGGTGCCTCTCTGATAATGGTTAAGAAAGGGCAAAAAGCACTGGAGGAGGTAGAAGAATCAGGAGTGAAGCTGAGCCTGGGAAGGAGAAGGGGTTGGGGAAGGAGTTTTTAGTTTTGTTTTGATTTCTCACTATCCTATTTTGTTATTAATTGGCAAGAAAATTAAATTAATTTCCCCAAATCGAGTCTGTTTTGCCCATAACAGTAATTGGTGAGCGATCTCCCTGTCCTTATCTCGACCCACGAGCTTTTCCATTTTATTTTCTCCCCCAGTCCTGCTGAGGAAGAAGAGGGAGAGCAGCTGGGTGGGCACCTTGCATCCAGCCAAGGTCAACCCACCACGCACACACATTGCTTTACTGCAGGTGCCATTAAGAAGACCAGATTTTACAACAAAGTTTTTGGAAGGGATCCTGAGATTAAAAAAAAAGAAAAAACAAAACCACATGTCTAGCATCACTTTTTGTGTCTACACTCAACATTAAAGCTTTAACTCTTGTTTGTATAGAAAGCGTTAAACAAGTTTAATTTTCAAAATGAAGAAAAAAAAGAAACAAAACTACTGTGTTTTTCGTGATTCTTGTTCTTTTTATTTTGATAGTTCACTTAGGGCCAGCTTTAGAAACTTTTTCGTGACTTTGGCTCATTGGTTGTAAGTAAACTGCTGTGTTTCATGTTCTGTTGCTTAACTTGCCTCAAGAACTGATAAATACATCACTAAAACCTGGCACCATGTCCAATGCAAATACAACTTGTTAGGCCAGTGCATCAGAGCTGATCTTCATATCAAGCAATGAGAACACACAGTCACTTTGGACAAACAATATTCCCATGCAGTTGGTTTGACTTGATGTAAAATATTTGCTTTAATGAGACAGAGAGTATCTTATACTTCCAGCTTTATGTGAAGAAAAATTGTGAGAAATTTCTCAGTTACTAATATTGTGTTGTTGCTTTGTTTTCTCTGGCTTTAGTGTTCAGAAATAGTTTCCCATACACCCCTTGCAGGAACATAAATTGATGATTTAGTGACTGGAAATAAAATAAGTATCTGCTTTGGTTACTTAACTGAGCATTTAGAAGAAATTGCGCTGTTTAGAAAATGGCATGTAACATCAAAGTCAGGATTTGTTTCCACAAAATCCTATTACATTGCAGGCATCAAACTGAAAAAAAAAAAGCAGCCGTTGTCCTCCACGTGTTTGTTCTGTTTTTTTTTTCTCCCTTGCATGTGATCCATATACAATTAGTGAAAGCATTAGGAAAGAAGGTATATATGCACATCAGCATATAGATGCACAGATTGTATGTATGCACATTAGGTCTAGACTGTGGACCTTGCTGAGTTTTTGCTTTGTTTCATTATGGCTGTTTTTCTTTTCTGTCTGCCTTCCTCTACCCTCCTTCCCTCTCCCAGAAAGCTAAGTTTTGACTCAATATTGCATTCTGGAAAAGGAAAATCCATGCAATATATTGCACTGAAAATCAAGAAGGATACAAACAATATCATAAACTATTCTTTCAGATACAGATATTTTGTCTTCTTACATGTCCTACTTTTAATTTTGTTGTCATTTGGGGAAAGTTCTGATTTATGAGCATTACTAACAAAAGCAACCTAATCCCCAATGCGCAGCGTCCGCTCATATGAGCTCTGTGCCTGAATCTGGAGAATTGCACAGTGCTTGGCACACAGAGTTGCATTAATTCACATGACACTTTTTTGGGACCTCACTCTGCTGTCAAATTTCCCTTGGCTCCCCCCTCATCAATAGAGATATTAAATCCTCATCAATAGAGAGGTTAAATCACCCTCAATCAGGTAACGTCAAATTAATCAGTAGGCAGGTCCTGTGACTATCTCTTCTTCCATTTCCTAACATTTAAACAAATTCACAGAGGCTGATCTATATACTGATGTGCTTTATAGAATATAAAAATACACATACATGACTTGATAACAAAACTCAGTTATCTCAGGAAGGATATGAATTCCTGACTTGGTGCTTCAGCAGTGGAAAACAGTATGCTTTTTACAGGGAATGAGGGGCTCTCCAATATATGTTTGCTGCAGGAATATACTAATTTGTACCCTTTTGAGATGTTGAGGTGAAGAAGGAAAGAAAATTACTTTAATAACAGCCTGACCCAAATTTTTCCACGATTCCTGAAGCGAAAGTAATTATTTATCAGAATCTATTTCTAAACAGAAATTAAGATCGTTTTCCCTAAGTGACTTAAACTTGTTACTAATCCCCTAACAACCTTAATCAACAAATTTAAAATGCTGTTAAAAATCTATTTAAGGCTTATTACTTTGATCTTATTGCCACTAATCCAGTGGCACAATTCTTAGTAAAATCAGTGCAAAATAACTTTGCGCGCGTGCTGTCACATACAAACATGGAAACAGTATGAAAATATGTTGCAGGGAATACATATCTGTTGTGTTGGTTTATGGCATTGTATTTTTTTTACACAAGAGGCCCTTTAATGCTACCTTGAAATTAATCAGAAGAGTCTGTGCTATAGCAGCATCCTTGAAAGGACACCCAGGCTAGAAGGCGCCCACTGGGGCCCTCCTACATGCCTTGACCCAGATTTCGAGGAGATATGCGTCCCCCCCAGGCCATGTTGTCCTGTGCAAGAGCCTCTGAGCATTCGTGCCTTTCTGTAGCCACTTTCCTGTGGTTGCCCCTGACAATCTGTAACTTGTGCTCTGGGCAGGGAAGGGTGAGAGGGAGCGTTAGCTGCAGTGCAGGAAGGCAAAAGCACTGCGGTGCCATCATACTGTCAGCAGCAGTAGGCAACCCTGACCCCCGCAGAGATGCAGTCGCTGTCTAACAGGGCTTGCCATCCTCAGCCTTCTTCAGGGAGTGTGAACTTGTTTCTCTTGAACCTCTTCATGGTCACACCATCCTTGGTGGCCACTTTGGTCAGAGTGCTCCTATTTGGTCAGAAGTGGCTGGTGCTGGTGCTATCCCTGCAGATCTATGCTGAACACTGCTGGTGATACCCTCTTCTCTTGGGGATGCTATCAATAGTCAGAAGAGTGCAAGTGAAGCTTCCCATGCCAAAATTGCCGCCTTCACAGCAAATGCAGGCCACTGTCACACCTGATCTGGCATGATGCTGTGTCATGTATATAAGAAAGAGCAGTGTGCCCTTCTAGTGTCCGTGACTTCTGTCATGGTATGCAATATAGGAGCACCAGGGAACACAGCGCGATCATGCAAGCTAAGCTGTCTGGATGTGCTCCAACAGACTTGAAGTGATTTATACAGATATTATGGTTCTTGCAGATTTGTTGTGGCAGCAGCCTGAAAGGCCCTCTTTTCTTGTTTTCCTTGGGCTGTTCTGAACAGGTCCCAGAGGCCACTACAAAAGTTATACATTGGATGTTGAAAGATCAGGTCTTAGTGACACTTGGGGAGACACAGCAACAGGTTGACAATGATGCGAAACCGATGGGCTCTTTGCTTCCAAGGTCTTCCCGACATATGTTGGAGCTTTGTACTGTTGTACTTTCCTTAGCAACTAAGCATGATTCATGCAAACTCATCTGCAATAACAAGTCCTTAATAGAGTCTGTGCACTCCTCAGAACTCCTGCCCTTTAGAAATGAATGGGTTGTTATTTCAATTTACAGTGGTCTCAGTATATTTCTCAGTTATTCCTTTTCTATTCTGGGTTGTTTGGTTGTACTTTTTGCATACTTGTTTTAAAAGGATGGGGATGAAATGACAGCGTAGCTCCGTATTTCTTCTTCCTTCCTTCCCCCCCCTCCAAAGATCAAAAGGGGAATCTGAAGTTCCGAAGTCCCTTAGTATTAACGTAATTAAATTCTCAGTGTGACTGCAATTTTAGGCTGAGACTAAATGTTCAGAAAAGTATTTGTGGAAAGATTTTCTGTTGATTAAGTTTTCTTTCTTTGCATTTGTGCTGTTGAAATGACATTTCTGACCTTTTATTAGCTAAAGTCTTCCAGATCTTTTAACTGGGGACCTAGTGGTTCCCTTGCTGGGTTCATCTGGGCATTTTTAACCTAATTAGTTCACTGATTGCAGAGGTGCCTCAGGCACTGGTAGTGTCTTGCTCATTCCTGTTGCTTATTTACCTTTTCAGTTTTCCTTTTAGTGTCTTGAACAGGAATATTTCAATTAAGTAATATCAAGCCTAAAAGTGGAGAATTTTGGTGAAAGAAACAGGAATTTGGTCTAAATGGTCTTATATTATTTTGTTTAGTGGCCAACGTCTGAGGTTCCTTTGCATGAAGACAGTTAATTTTGAAGCGAGAGAAGACCTTTTTTGTATGCCAGACATGTTCTGTGAATCTTGTTTTTCTCTAAAACCTGTGGATGATCTTTTAAAGGCTGATTCTGTCAATTCATATCATGTTGCATCTCTTCTCAAGATCTGAGGAGCTGGCACTTCTCAAATGGCCAAGAGCGTAAACTGACCCCAGAGATGCCTGGATGGGAGCGCTGTCCGTGCAGCAAAATGGAGCCTGCCCTAGGGTTCAAGCTCCTTTTTCATGTTGTATTGAAATATGGGGCAATGAGTCCTTCCTACATGTGAACAGAGATGTTTAATTGACTCTTGTCCAGAAGTGCTCAGTTTGTTTGAAAATTGATTTTTTACTTCATGTCTGGATCATGTATTCGTTTTGGGTAGAGTAGTGGGAAAGTCTGGCAGTGAACCTACAGAGTTCGCTGAGCCCTGATTTTAGCCTTTATTGGCGAATTTGACACTATGACAGCTACTTCTAGAGTAAGTGGTGCCTGTGCTCCCTTTCTGAGTTCCTCATTGTCCCAAATGAGAAGCCAAGACATACTGCCATTCCTTCTCACCCACATGATTTTGTCTCCTTCTCAAATAACCAAGGTCTGGCTCAGGTCATTGCTATATGGCTCAGTCTCCAACTAGACAGCACCATGGAGCTTCAAAGTTCTCCTTGGCCTACCTGCTTAGTTGTAGTGACAGGCTGTGTGTTAGACTTCAAAACAAGACAGATGAATGTTTCTTAGTGGTCGCAGAAGGGAAAGGTGGTGATGGAATTACTCCTTGGCATACACTGAAGATTTTGAAACACTGGGAAAAAGGAACGGTAAATAAGATGTCTATCTGTCAATCTACCTATACTTGGAAAATGAACAATTTGGACAAACATTTAGCAGCTGAAGGGAAAGCACTATGCTGTATCCTGGAAAGGGCAAATCATGTGTTCCATGGTGACATAAATGGCTCCTTCAAGCAGAAAATGTAAGCCTTTGGGCACTCTTACACTGCGTAAGTTCAGCTGTAGTAGGTTGTTAACCAGTAGACAGATCCACCCTATGTTTCTGCATAAGCACTGCAGAAGACTCCAGAATGCATAATTATTACCAATGCTGGAACTCAAAGTCTCAATAATGATTTTTACTGTATAACTCAAAGTTAACATTTTTATTTCAAATGATGCTTTCCAAAGGCAGCTTTATGTTCAGATTACTTAATTCTGTATATTTCTATAATTCATTAAGCTTACTTTGTATAAGGAGTATCCTAAAGCTGTGTTTCCCCATGTATGGAAAGCAATGTATAGAAGTATTACAACAAGTAAAGTGAAATTACTTTGACTTGTTTTCTTAGCTATTTCAACTACATCAACAATTCAGCAAAGATACAAACCTGAAAAGTTGGTGGACTGCCAGCTTCATCTGTCTGTACTGTTGTGGAAAACTTCCAAGCAGTTTTTCATGTTTGCTTTGGCAAGTGGTTACCAATGGGGATGGATGGTTGCTGTACATCGCAAAATTTTGGCATTAGTAGAGCATTACATAGGAAAATTTTGGCATTAGTAGAGTTTTGTTTGTTTAATCAATGTTTACCAGAAACAAGCAGAGAAGGGAGGCAAAGCTGCTCAGAGGTACAGTGTGGGCTCTGTGCAAGGAAAAAGTGAGCAAGGACTTTTCAGTTTGAGAGTATATATACATACACATACATACGCAATGTCTATAGAGCATCCATTAAATTTAGCTGTCAGTAGATTTGAAATTGTCACTCGACACTGCAGGGACACACTATTTCTTTTAGGAATCCTTGGCAGAATGAGGACTGGGCACAGGGTTGTAGTTATAATTAGAGCTTTATTATTGCATTAAAATTTTAATAATCAGCATAGGTTACTGTTATCTACAATTTCTAGCAGTTAGCATAGCTTCATGTTACAGAGTATTCTTAGCAATTATCATGCTTTCAGTTGAACAGAATTTCTAGTACTTAATGTAGCTTTCTTACTATCTAGAGTTTTTAGTTATCTGGGCCCTCTGCAGGTTGGGTTGAATTCTTAATCATCAGCGTGTGATACAATAACAATATCCATAATCTAGACTCAGACTTTACCTAAAACTACATGAGTGACTCACTCCATCTCAGAGGAGGTGGGGGTGTCCCAGACCCCCGGGAGATCACGGGTTTTGCCATCCAACAGCAATTCTGGTCTGTGTCCCACTTAGGACATGCAGCTACTTGATTTTGTAGGCAATATCACACGGGCTGGTATGCTTCCCTGTTCCCTCAGGGGTGTCACCACATCCTGGTGACAATGCTTGGTGGGCAAATGGTCTTGTCGCAATGCTGACGGGGGGGTTGTCTGTTCTATAGCGGGAGTCGTCACATCCTGGTGACAACCACAGTGTTGAAAAGGGGGTGATGCGTGATCGGCACGCTGACTTATGATGGCTGTTTGTCTTAGAAAATGGTGTTGGTTATGCTAACCGTATTACCAGGGTCAGGAACGGGGGTGCCAGACACAGAAAGGGAGGAAGTTATTTTTCATCCAAACCAAAGTAAATTGCTGCAGGCTCCCATGGAGGCCAAAAGCATAACTAGGTTGAAAAAGGGATCAAACACAGTGGTCCAGATATAATCTCTTTGATCTATTCAGCAAGTTCCTAGGCTAACAATTTTCAGAAGGATAAATACAGAGGGATGTTTGGTCTTTTTCTTATGCTCCTGTAAGTTGCAGTTTTGGCTACTATTGGGAACAGGATTGAGGAAGAGAAAAAGAGTTGTTCTGGGTGGTGTGGCAGTTCTCGTACTGTCACAGTTTCGCTGGGTATGTAAACTGCAGGTGAAACGACATTTTTAAAAAAAAAAAAAAAAAGGGAAGAAAAACCCACTTGTTCTGCTACTACAGACATATCTGCTTAGCTGGGTTGTGCCTGCCTGCCTCTTTCTAAGGCTCTGCATGAAATTAGGAAAGTCCATGTAATATTGATGAGCCTGTGCATTGATTGTGATGAGGAACACAGGATTGCTGCTGGATCTCTTTGACACTGTGATTTACAGTGACTTCCTCAAGCATAAGACTGGCATTTTTGTAGCCATTATAAATGATGTTGGAGTTTTGACTGCTCAGCTGCAAATGCTTGATCAAAAATATAAACGCAATAACAAATACCTATTTGCATGCTGTTGGATGTGTAGAATAACAAACTGCCAATTATAGTGCCGTTCAATATTAATGTTTGGAAATACCAATTCTGTTGAAGATGTCAATCTATTTAAACATTTTGCAAGTGGACAGTCTAAATTGCACATGCTCTTCTCTCTCACAGCAATATGTGTTCCATGTGTCGCAGAGTTTGCATAATTCATGGCAGCAAGGTGTATAACCGTGCTGTTACAAAACTTGCATGAAAATCAGGATTTTTGGTATTCAGGAAACTGTGGGCATATGTGGAGTATCCAAGAGCTTTTATCTGTAGTTGCTTTGTGTTTAGTTTGCAATCAAGTAAGGCATAGATCTTTTAGAATTATTTGAGATCATTTTAAGGAGATTTACAGTAGCTGTCGGTAATATCTTTTACATCAGGAATGATAATTATTCATGTGGTTTCACAATGCTAGAAATTACTTTTGTTCTGCATCATGTTTCCTAAACATTTCAATGTGTTCTCTTAGAAAATTATATCCTGCAGAGAGAGTAGCAAGCAGTAAAGCGGGTGTAATGTGCTCTTGTAAATGTTTGAAATTACCAGTGTTCACCACGTGCCAGGTATCATGGGAGTTGAAGGAACTGCTGTTTTTAAAGTTACTAATGCCAGTTAGACTCTGATTTAATGTGGAGAGAAGGAAAATTGCCAGTACTGAAAAGTGTATTAAGATGTAAAAGAGCATCTTATGCTTCTGAAGGATTGTTTTTATAGCATATTTTTGCTTTTTTGTTGAGGCACTGAAAATATTGCTATTCTAAACTGTTATTTCCTCTGCTTTAAAATGATTTTGGGTTTGTTTTTTAATTAAAACTTTTTCAAAATTACAGAAAACACGAAGGCTGAAGAGATATTTTTAAAATAGCATTATTTCTAAAACGGAACTGCCCAAGACTTTGGTTGCACAACTGCAGAAGAGGGCCAAGAGAAAAGTGAGATAACTTTTACCCTTTTGATTTCCAGTGGGGCATTTTTGTTAGCGTGTCAGGGAGGATCTAACCCAAGCAGCTCTCTGGGTCAGACCATTTAAATCAGCTGTGGTCAGGGGAGCTGAATATCAGCAGGTTTTGGATCAGACCCTTGGAGGAGATAAAAGCTCAGAAATACTTAGTTGTTAAGTTTTTTTTCTTTACTGCTTTAAAGATGGTATGTGTATGATTATTTATGTAATGACCTTTTTGTAAAATTTCACTTAGTTCATGTATCTGAATAGCTTTTGTATTGCGTTTGTTCACAGACATTCAGATTACTAGAGTAAAACGAGGCTTCAACAAAATTTTTGCCTTTAATTTTCAGTTATTACTGGTGCTGTGAACCTTTACATTTGTGGCTGTTTTGCAATGTTGGGCTATGAAAATTTCCATGACTGTCTTCCATGCTCATCTTTATTTTAACTACATTTAATTAGTGAGTTTAACTACAAGAAGAAAAGAAGGAGAGCTAGAATCAGATGAAGTTGTATCTTTTTTTCCTTATTTTGCCTTATTTATAGTAAGAGATTGGTTATTGCAAGAGTAAGAGTTGATATATTAGTGCCCAAAGAAATCCTGGAAAATTCTGCTGTATTTTGTCTGCATGCCTTGTTTGTATATAAAAACAATTTCAAGTGCTTTTGTAGTAACAGAGGCAGGTTTTTATACTAATCCCAAACATGTGCATCTGACATGAAAAAATATAAATGCATTCAGTTGTTTCTCTCAAATGGGTCACAGTGGGGTTTAAATATGAAATGGTCACTCAGGGCTTTTGATCAGGGGCGTATTCTTTGTAGAAAGTCCTTACAGATGTAGCACAGAAAATCAGTGAACTTGAAGACTCTGAGCCATGAGGTGAAGTGAGCATTGTGCCAGACGTGGACACCAGAATAGTATATGATAGTTCCTATTCCTCCATCCTCCTGGTCTGCCTCTGTCTTCCAGTATCAGCGTCACACATGAAGGGACATAGCTTCCCACTCTGTGTCCAGTTGCTTCTTTGTTTTCACAGAATGGTCAGGGTTGGAAGGGACCTTCAGAGATCATCTAGTCCAACCCCCCTGCCAAAAGAGGTTCACCTACAGCAGCTTGGACAGGAACGCATCCAGGTGGGTTTTGAATATCTCCAGAGAAGGAGACTCCACTGCCTCCCTGGGCAGCCTGTTCCAGGGCTGTGCCACCCTCAAAGTAAAGAAGTTTCTCCTCATGTTAAAACAGAATTTCCTGTGTTCCAGTTTGTGCCTGTTGCCCCTTGTCCTGTGTCTGGGCACCACTGCAAAGAGTCTGGCCCCATCCTCTTGACACCCGCCCTTTAGATATTTATAAGCATTGGTAAGATCCCCTTTTTTGGGGGGGGGGGGGTGGATTTCTTTCCACCATTGCTATAAAGTGCTTAAGTAAGATATTACAAGTCTTGGAAAACATTAGAAGGCCTGATCCCCACTTAGTAATTGAGAAATGGACTACGTGAACTCAACTGGTAGCTAAGCAGAAAGTGAAACAGCAGATAAAACAGTATTTAGGAGCTGGACACCTATTTTATTGTTCTGGATTCATCCTTCTGGACAAAGCTGACTTTACCAAATACACGACTATGTGAAATCATCGGAGAAGATTAACAAGAAGGAAAACTACAGCTTGGAGACGAGGATAAATTCCCAGCTGCATTAGGAGAGTGAGCACAATGTATTTTGTCATTTAAAACTTTTAATGAGAAATGAATTCGTTCTTATTCCATGTGCTCCCTCAGATGTGAAGCTCCCCAAAGCTCAGGACCTAATGCAGGCAGCACATTTTCTGCAGCCATATCTGCTTCATGGTTGCCAGGATGAGCTGCAGGACTGCTGCCTGCCTGCCGTCAGTGCCTCGCAAAGCTTTTTATAGCCAGCCATAGACTTGTGATGGTGAGCGGCATGTTGGTGTGAGACAGTCTGCTGATTGTAGAGAGAGAAATATGCAAACTGATCTACATGTCTGTGCTTTGCATAGACTGAAGAAGCATCTCAGCGAACAAAACAATGTAGGAACTTCCAGCTCTGTGCAAGAAAGGCTGTGGTGAACTTCTTTTCCACAGGAGCTGGTGGTGTCTGGAAGGAAGGGAAAGGAAAAAAAAAAAATCTTGTGATCCAGCAAGATACGAAGGTTGAATTGAGGCAAAATGGAAGGAGTGCTTGAGCTTGCTTCACCTCCTGGCTTATCCATAGATTTTTTTCCATGCTCTCTGTTCATTTAGGTTGTCTGTGCCACTTATCTATGCCATCAGGCTCAGGACATGGCTTGCAAAGCAGCATGCTCCCTGTCCTGTACTCTATGTAAATGCACTCTTCAAGAGAAATGTCTGCAAATCCCACATAGCATTCATGCCTGTGATGTTGCAAAAAATCTTGCCATCCTGTCTATTGAGTATGTCGCATATCATGTTGTCACGACAGAAGAGTATTGCCTGTATGTTAAAAACCTGGCTGAGCAGAAGGGGTCCTGGCCACTCTGCTTATTCGCAAGGCTTATGAGGAGCAGCTGAGGGAACTGGGGTTGTTTAGCCTGGAGAAATGGAGGCTGAGGGGAGACCTTGTCACTCTCTACAACTACCTGAAAGGAGGTTGTAGTGATGTGGGTGTCGGTCTCTTTTCCAGAGTAACAAATGATAGGATGAGAGGAATCAGCTTCAAGTTGTGCCAGGGGAGGTTTAGATTGGATATCAGGAAAAATTTCTTCACCAAAAAGGTTGTCAAGCATTGGAACACACTGCCCAGGGAAGTGGTTGAGTTGCCATCCCTGAAGGAATTTAAAAGACATGTAGATGTGGCACTTAGAATCATAGAATGGTTTAGGTTGGAAGGGACCTTGAAGATCATCTAGTTCCAACCCCTCTGCTATGGGTAGGGACACCTCCCACTAGACCAGGTTGCTCAAAGCCCCATCCAGCCTGGTCTTGAACACTTCCAGGGATGGAGCATCCACAGCTTCTCTGGCCAACCTAGTCCAGTGGCTCACCAGCCTCATCATAAAAAATTTCTTCCTTATTTCCAATCAAAACTCTTTCAGTTTAAAACTGTTGTTGCTTGTCCTGTCACTACAGGCCCTGTTAAAAAGTCTCTCTCCATTTTTCTTATAAGCCCCCTTTATATATTGAAAAGCCGCAATAAGGTCTCCCCGGAGCCTTCTCTTCTTCAGGCTGAACAGCCCCAACTGTCTCAGCCTCTCCTCATAGGAGAGGTGCTCCAGCCCTTGGATCATCTTTGTGGCCCTCCTCTGGACCCGCTCCAACAGGTCTGTGTCTTTCCTGTATTGGGGGCTGCAGAGCTGGATGCCGTATTCCAGGTGGGGTCTCACCAGAGTGGAGTAGAAGGGCAGAATCACCTCCCTCGACCTGCTGAGGGACTTGGTTTAGTGATGGACTTGGGAGTGTTAGGTTTACAGTTGGACTCAATGATCTTTAGGTCTTTTCCAACCTAAATGGTTCTGTGATTCTATGATTCTGTGATCTGCAGCTATGCATGAACCTGCTGCTCAGGTCAGGTCCTGCTGCTCTTCTGAAGCTTGCACAGAGTTCACAGCCATGCATGAGCTTGGTTGGACCTCTGTAGTTTGGATGTCAGACAGGAACAGGCTCAAGAAAAGGCTTTACCCATGTTGCATTTATGCCCAAATCTGTCTTGGATCTCAGCTTTGAAGTGTAAGGTGGGGATATTTCTTCCTTGCCTTATGGCAAAGATGATAAAAATCTTTAGTGATGATGAGGATCTCTAAAAAGCAGATTAGAGCTGATTTCTATAAAATCTGATGCATATTGTATTGAAAAAAATGTTAAGGAACAGATATGTGTGTTAGTTGCACCACATCTGTGATAGCATATCAACCCCTTCCCTCCATGCGTAACAGAGGAAAAAAGACATGTCACGGGATTTCTTGTGTGGGAAGAAAAATACCTGTCATAATTTATAAGAAACCTAAAGTAAGAATGAATGGAGGACTTGACAACTGACCTAATTAGGGAAGGGCTGACTATAATGAGGCATGCTCCAGCAAATTAACTAGTTTGTCCAAGCTAAAAGAGCCTCAGCTAATGGCTGGGTGTTAAGGAGAAATACTTCTCTGCAGTATTACTTAAAGCACAGTTCTGCAAAATACAGATATGAGCAAAGAATTTAATAACAGTATCAGTATTATGTTCATGCTTCTGCTACAGATAAGGTACAATAGGTACCAATAGAAATGCAAGACTGAGGTATTATTTAAATGTAAAATATTGCTGGCCCTGGTTTATATTTTTATTTTTAGATTAGATTTTCATTTTAGATTAGATTTCATTTTGGATTAGATTTTGTCAGCTTTCCAGATTCATCCATATTTCTGCTAGTACTGGCAAGTTGCAGTTAACTGTCCCTCTTCTATCACAGCTGCAAAAACCTTCCTCCAGTTTTCTTCTGTTTTTATCTTTCTAGCATTGCCTTTTCAGTCAGCCATCATCTGACATAAGCTCATCTTAGCATATAAAAATCCTTATTTTTGACAGTTGCCAATAGTACGGACCGATTAATGTCAATTGCTTAAAATGGACACTTGATTCGAAATCCCTTGGTTTCAGATGTCGGATTCTTTTGGAATAAACAGTTTCAATTAAAATGTTAGGTTGAGAGATTTTGGGGTAGTAAGACTTGCTGCCAGGTTCTAGGTTCACAGCATTTTTAGACATGTGGTTTTGATCATCTTTTAAAGATTAAAATTTAAAAATACCAAACCAAGTAGTGCATTAATACAGCGTCAGACAACTGTATGCTATTAAAGCAGAATAAGAAATGTAGTAAAACAGTTAACACAATACACTAGTCCACAGTGATGACATCGTAAGATGATCACAGAAAAATACACGGCCGATATTTCAGGCCAATCTTCCTAAAGGAAAAGATTTATTGAACTTGCCAGTAATATAATCATCTCTTACTCCAAACACAATAACAGAAGATTGTAAACTTTTAGGATATTAGCACCACTCATCTTGCTGTAGTAATGAAATACTCTAAGTTGAGAAGAAAAAAAGAAAATCTAAAACCCGTGAGGCAATCCCAACTCCTCCTGACTATGCTATGCAGCAAGCAAACACTCCCATCACAGATATTTCTTTTCTAAGAAGAGATAGGTATATCAGTTACCACGCAGCTTTTCAGCGTAGTGTCTGGAATTCAGAGCAAAGCAAAATGATTTCTGTGTGTAATTCTCCATGACGGTGGATCAGAGAAAATTCTTAACCCTGTCTCTCAATCCTAAATAAGATCAGTGTTGCGGGCGTGTGTGCCTCTGCCATCGCTGTGGCTGGCATGGTGTTGAGGAGGGCTAATCAGGCTTGCAAATTTTTATTTTGGTCATGGGGCAGACAGTTCAAGTGGAAGCTAAAGGAGATGGCCAGCTTAGTGTACTGTCGGCACTATGTAATGACCAGCTATCCACCACCAGCTGGGTTGGTATACAGCCAGGAAGTCTGGCTTTTTTTGTTTATTTTTTTTCTTTTTCTTTTCTTTTCTTTTCCTGTTTAGAAAAATGTTTCCTTAGGAGACAAAGTAGTTGAAGATATTGCTGTCCCTTCTACTGAAAGATATGAGTGTTTATGGTCTGTTTTAGTGGAAAGGAGGATAAATTAGTTTAACAGATTATGAGAGCTCTGTGGTGAATTATCACATCTCAGCAGCAGAGGAGCAACTCCTTTAAATCATTGCTGCTGCTTGACAGGTGAATATTTGACCAAATCCTTATGCATGACATAGATTGTTATGCTGAGAACGTGCTCTTTAGACCTTTTACAAATTTAAGCAAATGCATGCATTCTTGGTTGCTTTGGGGTGGAGAGGACCAGAATCTGGTTTGCAGTTGTCCATCCTCCAAAGTTGTTTAGTCCTGTTTAAACCAGTGAGCATACTGAGTTCAGTGCCCCAAATTCCAACTCGTATATTGTGTATCCCTGTAGAAGATTTGCTCAAATTAAAGTAGCTTAAATATTCATATGACCCAGCTTTTTAGACTAATTACAGAGAAAATAAATTAAAATACATAATCAGATCCTTGCATGAAGTACTGCAAGAGAGCTTTGCAAAAAATTCCCCTGAGAAGAAAAAGTCAGGAAAGGTTTTACATAGTGCTTTCCCATCCCTTTAATCTTGAGAAAAAGTTATTTTACTTATAGTGACAAAATTGTGCAAATTGTAACTAATTATCCTCTGATTAGTTTGTCTTTATTCAGTTTTTATGAAAGGCGGGGGAGAGGGGATTTATCTTGGGGTGTGCTTTGCATTTGCTTTGCTTTGCTTTGCCTTCTTTTCTAGGGGATAGGAAAAGAAGGTTTGGAGTAAGCCTCCGTGAGAGCATTCAGTGAGTAAAAAGAACGACTGCTTCCATATGGCATAAAAATTTATTTATCTGCCTGTCTCATGTTCTGGGGTTTATTGGGACTGTGCTGCATACAAACCAGCAGAGACCAAGAGTAGTTGGTAGTGGATGGTATGATGCACCTTTCTTCTTCTGCCCTTGGTACCCAAGCAAGTTAAGCAGAGGATCAAAAGATGTTAATGAATGTATCACTGTGTGTGGTAGATAAATTGTGCTCCTCTAATTATACTGACAGGACTAAGAAACAACCTTCCTCCGGGTAATTGGGGCGTAATTATGTCAATCCCATAGTCCTATCAGCCATAGTTGTATATCTTTGCTGTAAAATGGCAGTGCTGAAGTGCCATTTTTGAAGGTGTAATGTCAAGACGATCCGTATCAGCTGTTGTGTTTGTTTAAATATTGCAAGTTTCTTTATAAAACTCTCTGCTTTATATTTAAAAGATCTTTGTTAGCAAGTGGTGTACACTGATAAAATGATGAAGGGTAAAGCCAAGTCACTTTGATTTTAATGCTCAACTAGCTGCTCTCAGAAATTAATACATTAGCTATCACTTCACTGCACCTTCAAAGAACAGTATTTAAAGCTTCCTGACATTTTTTCCTAACCTCTTCCTTAACTGCAGGTAATTTATAAACCTCTAAACAAGTATGAGTCATCCTGCTTTTAAACTCAGTGACTCTTCTCCACTGAATAAACAGCACTAGCCAAGAAAGGAAATTTCTCTTCAAAGAGAAGCTGGAAATGTTTTTAGATTTATGCTGTCATCCTCTACCTCAGCAAAGCCAAGCTTGCGTATGTGTGTGCTCTAGATGCATTTTACATTCTCTAGTGTTTGAAGCACACGTACATGTGAACTGGTTGTCTAACAAAGATGTGTGTACCTTGAATAATTAGGGCTAGGCTGAGCTCATTATTTGATGCAGCCCTTAGGAAGGAGCTGATGACCTTGCTGCGCTCCCAGCTGGGACTTGTGGTAGAGCTGACCTCCTGGCAGAGGAAGGGTAAGGAGGAGGAGTTATCTTGGGGATAAGCCCTTAAGGCCTCCTTTCACTGGTAGAAAGAAGCTGAAATTTTGCAGATCTGCCTGGTCCTGGCTGGCATAATGTACCACTGAGTTCTCTGGACACATGTGTTTGTCACTGCACATGTTTTCTAGCTTTGCTTGTGTTGCTGTGGTTGAGGTTGGTCAGCAATATGGTACCTTCATGGTGTCATTTTCCTATCCACAATAAGCACTGATGCCACTTGTTCTTGAAGTTATAACTCTGTATGTAAGGGGTATATTCGTGTCAGCTGTTCTTCAGTTTTGAAGTCACTGACAAGAGGTGATGAAACAAACTCCAACTGCCTTCTGGCGAACATGGTGAGAAACTGGGATCAGATCATTGTTCTTAAGCATACCGTTCAGTCCAGCTGTGCTGTAGAGTTTTTGAAGTGTGTTTGGTATCTTGTTATTAGTCGAGCTAGGCAGAGGAGGAGCCACTGATGCTGAGAAGCCAAAGAATTAAGAACATGCTGTAATGTACATTATGGCCTGCCAGCATATCCCCAATATGTCTCTGATCAGAGCTTGAATCTCTCTGCTAGCTTGAAAGGCCTTGAAGGGCCTTGCCTGAGTTGTGCGGTTCGACGTGCAATGCCAACCGATGGTGGATCTGCCTCTACCTCTGTCTCCTCTCCTATTCTCGCCTTTGCGAAAGTGTGTAGAAAATTCTGCACTGTTGAAGCACACTTTGGGTGGAGGGATTTACTGGGTCTAAGAGCATCCTGATTGATACCCAAAATATGTTACAGGTTTGTGTTCTGCAGTAGTGTGTTATTAGCCTCTAATTCAGGTTTGAGATGAATTGTTAGATTTGGGGGTGTGTGGGAAAGATAAGCAGCAGGTACGTTATTAAGACTTTGTTTTTAGAGGAGAAACTATTTGCAAGTTCATAAGAATGTGAGTCACCCAACCACTGAAATCCTTTGGAGTTTGCATTATTGCTAGATAAAGTAGCTCTAGTTCAATACCTGAACTTCTCCGTTGCCATTTTCAAACAATACTTTGGAGTGTTTTCACATTGGCTTTCATGCCTTTGATAGCTCATGTCAAATACTGTCAAACAGAATATAGCTTGACTGTATCAGATTTACTGGATAATTAGGTTATTGCAGGAAAAGTTTTCCACAATTGTTCTTTGCTTTACTTGCAATAAATATCAGAAGAGTTTAAAAATCAGTGCATTTTGCCATCCTTTGATCTTCTCTGAAACACCAGCACATGGTGTATGCAAATACCGTGCGCAGCAGTAGCTTATATGGGCTTTGAACTCCACAGTAAAATAAGCTGTCTGAAAGAAGTACCCTGTGGAACCTAAAGTTTTGTGGCCAATCCACCCCATGATGTGCAGAGACATATGTAACAAAAGCTTTGTGGGGCTTTTGACTCGCCTTCTAGGTGAGCATAGTAATAAAAGCTGCAGGATAAAATTGGAATAGGGAGGGGGTAAAAGAAGCCTGGGCTGGGAAACCGTTTTTTAGAAGCTGTTTCTCAAAACTTTACAATTTTCCTAAATAGATCCTCAGAAACAGATGACCAAATCCATCAACTACATTTGTCCAGAGTTCTTTTTCTGGTATCAACTATGTATTAAACAAAAACAAGTATAAAGATAAAGCTAAGAAATAGCAGTATATAGGAAGGTTTTAATGATGGAATAGCAAATTATGTAACCTCTCTCTGTTTTGTTTTGGGTTTTTTTAACAAGTATTATCAGTATAAATCTAAGAAGTGGAAAAACTTTTAGAAACCTTATTTTCAGAGAAATATACTCATCCTTCCTCTGTTAAATATCAATACAATAAGCAATTCTAAATTCATCAATGCTTTCTGAGAAATCCGGATGTCTTAAGATTATACTACTCCAGTCATAAGCAATTGGTTGCAGATTAATAACTTCCTTTTTGAAAATATTCCCCAGTCTATTGGATGCTGAATTTTGTGAGTATTTTTTTCTTTTAAGAGGTGTGGCGCTGCCAGTGCAAGCTTCCCACCACTGCCTTACTTTAAATACTGAAGACCCAGTTTTGCTCTTTTTGAAAAGAGTAGACATATTGCCACTGACAGTAAGTGGTGGGGAATAAGACTGTGCCAAACTGCAGGTTTGTGTATGTCTTGCATCAGTGCTTAATTTGGGAAATCTTAGGAAATGCATTCTTATCTTATTTTTCTCATTTAACTATTTTTATTACTTCTCATAAGATATTTCTCTTGCGTTGTTTTTGCTAAGCTAAATAGTTTGCATTGTTGAGAACGCAGCATGTATTTTAAAATTACCCTCTGTGCTTCCTATTTGCAATTACAAGAGCCTTATTCCAATATTTTAAATAATTGGTCTGTTTTTCACATTTAGCAGTTGTATCATTTTAGGTAGAGGGGGGCTTCAGGGACGGTCTCTGTGAAAAGAGGCCAGGGGCTGCCCTGTGCTCAACACAGCAGGTCCCAGCCAGCTCCGTGATGGACCCACCACCGGACATAGCTGAGCCCATCAGCCAACCTGGTGGCACCTCTGTGAAAATGTATTTAAGACAGGGCAAAAATATGGAGAGAAGGAAGACTGAGGAGCCGAAGGGAAGGACAAGGTCAGAGCAGAAGGAGGTGTTCCATAGCAAAGGAACTGTGGCCCATAGATGAGCCCGTGCTGGAGCAGGTGCACCCCCGAAGGGACTGCGGCTTGGGGAAGACCATGGGGAGGACCATGCTGGAGCGGAGGAAACAAATAATAAGGAAGGAATTATAGAATGATAGAATCATAGAATCGTCTAGGTTGGAAGGGACCTTTAAGATCATCATCTAGTTCAACCATCAAGAAAAGAGTGGGAAGCAGAGAGCAGCTGAGACAAACCGCTGTGCCCTGACCCCTCCTGCACCACGCATCACCTCACCGAAGGGACTGAGTGTAACCTGCGGTGATTCCAAGGGGATTGGAGACCAGGAAGGGGGAAGGAGAGGGGTCTGGGGAGAGAGAGGGTTTTTTTTTCCTAAATGTATAAATATTTTTCTTTTTTGTTCGTTTCCCAAATGAGTCATTAATGAAATATTTATGCTAAATGACAATAAATTAAGTATCCCCAAACTGAGGCTGTTTTGCCTGCAACAGTAAGTGATTTCCCTGTCTTTATTTCTACCCACAAGTTTTCTCATTCTCTTTCTTCCTATTTTCTCCCATGTTCTTCTGGGGACGGAGGGAGCTGGGTGTGTGCTTGGCTGCCAGGTGGGATCAACCACCACAGCAATCTACATCTTTGCCGTTCTTCACACTTGTTTTTCCAGTATTTGTTAGTGTCTGCCATTACAAAAAGTCAATTATCAGTGGTTTTTCCACATCAATCTTCCTTACACCTATATACTCTATAATACCTGCAATTAAGATGCATTTCCTTGCTGAATATATTCTATTGTTTCTAAGTATTTTAAACATAGTAAATTAACTTAACTGATGCAGCATACCAGCATGTGTTGGTGCCACACTATACCTTCAAGTTATATTTCAGAGTTGCAGGGAAAAAGTGACACTCAAAATACTTTGTTTTCAGTGATGGTCCATTTGAAATCCACTTGCCTCCTTTTCCTCCTAAAAAAAGAAAATGTGACACCGACTGGAAAGGGGAAATATCTAACTCCAATGTCACAGAATTAGAAAGTTTGTGTTAAAATTTGTACGATTTTTTAGAATATAAAATCTGCCTTGACAAGGAATAGGCATAGAAATGAGCAATTTTTCTGTTGAAAAGCAAAACCATAATGATTATTTTTACAGTGATAAGATTCTGACCTCAAGCTACTTCTTTTTGCAGAAATAATTTGTCATCTTCGATTGCCAGCGATGTCTGTGCAGGTAGCCCTTTTTACTTATGCAGAATTTATTTAAAGGTTGAGTCTAAATCTGACCCTTGCTCACAGTTAGACCCGTCGACGGTATGTGAATTGTGACAAGAAGCCTAACAAGATTTTGAAGGAGGGATGTTATTTCAGCAATGATGAATTTTCCCTTGTGAAATGCATTAAGCTGGGGGTGTCATCAGCCTCTCTTGCTCATCCCAGCAGGTTCTTGTACAGCTTGAAGGATCCAGGATGAAGGCAGCAGAAAAAAAACTAGGAATTGCACAAAACACGAAATAATTTTTCAGATTAAATAGTGCTCTAGTGTGGAATATTGCCACTGTTGGATTACACAGTGAACGCTGCACTCCTAGGAATGAAGTGGGAAGAAACCCAAAATGTTATACTTATTTTTCTCTCACAGTAGTGATATGTTTCAAATTACTCTTAAACTGGTATGATAGCTTCTGGAAGAGCCCAGATGTGTTGTGGAGAATGGAAAACGCTGTAGGTGTCAAAGCTGCTAAGTCCTGAAATGCAAAGATACCGGAATAGGCCTGTTTGTTGCACGTTTTTAATGAGACGATGTAAAATTGACTTTTATTTGACTTTAACTCTGAAGATGTGAAGGCTAGAGAGTTAATAGAAGCTGATAAAGTTAAGGTTCTGGTTTGTTTGTTCTATCCAGTATCTCACAAAAATAGCCAGAAGATGAAAAGTTTGTTCATTTCCGAGAATATACCCCATCGTGTGTGGCCTTTATTAGAAATGGCTGGAATGGAGTCTTGCTCTGTGTCCCCGTTTGCAAACACAAAGCCAGATTGTATTTTAAAGCAGCCCACTTGCTTACCTCATACTGGGTGCAGAAAAGTCTAAATATATGTATTTATTAGGTATTTATAGACTTTTCAATGTTCAGAGTTCTCAGAGTCCCTCAAGAGATGGAAAGGAGCTACAGGACAGTTTCCAGTGAAGTCAAAATTACCGTGGCTTCTGCTACAACAGGATGATTTCTCCCAGACTAATCACTGTCCGGCAGTATTTGTTGTTATTTTCATTAGAATTGATGAAAATGATTGATGAAAATAATCCAGCAAAAGCAAATCTCACACTGTGGTAACAGTTAAAGAAAATGGTAAGTATTTGTTATTAACTTCTAAAAATAAGAAATGCAGGCTTTTTCAATAATTTTTGACTGTCAGTGGACTCTTAATGCTCTGTTAGCTGTATACCTCTTGCTAGTTTCTACTCCAGTGACAAACTGTCAAATGAATACAGTCTTTCTCATTTACTCATCTCTTGTACGTGAGAACCACCAGCTTTTGAGTTTGTGTAAGAAATTTTGAAAATAATGCATTTGTCTTGCCCTAACTTAAAAAAAGCAAAATCCAAAGAAATTATTTTTAGAAAGGATGGGTAAAGAGAGAAAAAAAAAAAAGACTCTGTTAGAAAGGAGAGAACACATTTTCTTGTTTGGTTTTTTTTTTATTCTACCATGTGTAATCATCCTATAAAAAAGGAAAAACTGAAAAAGTTGTGTTCAGTGCCATTAGGATTGTCATTTTATTAGAATGGCTATGTATTTTTTCCACATCCTGAAGGTAAGATATACCATACAGTCCTGATCCACTGAAATCAAAAGAAACATAGATGGACTTTGAATCAGGTCATACATTCATATGTACATTCAAATGCCTGTAAAATGCACTTTTTAGCTCAGTTCTTTATGAAGATGAGGCAAGCCTTTTTTTGAGAGGAATTTCACATTGCACCTTCTAAGTATTGAACCACAGGTAAGGATTGGAGAGGCTGTCAGGGTTTATGGATCCTGTAGGAAGAATATCAGCAAATGTCTTCCACTTCTATCAAAAAATATTCCAAGCAGCTGTAGCTTGGACAATATGATGCAACTATCACTTTGCCGTTTTTTGAGAACATTATATATTAGTTGAATCAGTATCCATTTTGAAGGCCATGTGTGAATTCGTTATAAATGTTTAGTTGTATTCCTTAATGGCTTTTGGTTTTCTACATTTAAATGTGTTCTGTGTTTTGTTCTGTATTACTGTGTTTGCCACAGTAATGTATTGCTATGTGTTTTTGTTTAAACCACAAAAAGAAGAGAAACAATATTAAGGAATTGTTTCAAAATTTAATTTTATATTCATTAGCAATGCTGAAACTATATTTAGACTACCTGGCTATATTTTTCATTATTGTGCATTTCTCAAAAGGGAGTTCTTAAGACTTGATAGAGTTAAATATGATCACTCATAATTACTGTAACCTGTCTCACAGAAGTCCATCCTGCATAACTCTGTGCTGAGTTGCCCTGGGCTCCCTTCATAGTCCTCAGAGAGAGGAAGAATCATCTCCAGGGAGTGATTCAGCTATCCTGAGATCTGAATTGCAGTCTGGAGAGATCTCTTTTTTTTCATGAATTTGAGGTCTGTAGGATGACATTTCCAGTTCCAGTTAGGCAGGATGAATCCAGACCTATTTATGTAATAGAGAGGTTTCTCTCCTGGGTAGTTTGATCTTATAGCATACATTTCTTTTGGGTTTCAGAGGAAATGATGCCTGTTGGGTGTTCCTGGAGGGCACGTTGTGAGCAGAGACAGTCCTGGCTGCTGCTGTTTGAGCAGCAGGTAAAGGAGCATGTATTGTACCACCTCTTTCCCAACCTACTTCAGGGGTCTTGTCCCATTCGGTAGTGAGAGGAGGACAGTTATGCTCTGATGCATTGAAGACCGTGATGGCGAGCGGCATATTCTTACATGTCTGATCACCTGCCAGTCAGCAGGATAAAGCAGCCCTACAGTACCATAATTAAGCTGATTAGACTGTAGACAAAGATCTTCTTTGCTATTCTGTTAGGTTTTCTTAAATCTTTTCCAACAGAGTTGTTTCTGTGAAAAGCCGCTGCTCCCTCCACTGCTGAATATAGTTGACATTTTAAGCTTCTGCCTGAGTGCTGTGCTAACAGGCTGCCAGGTCCAGTTCTGGGTTGTGTTACTGGTTCATTTGGAATGGAGTAAATTGGGAGGCAAGCTGTCAATACATGCCGTACAGAGGAGGGCTTTGCCATAGTAATGCAACAGAAAAGCATCTTTGTCTGGACATACTATAAATTTTTTCCATTTCTTTTATCTGAGCCTTCTCCAAATTTTTCTTTAAGAAATGTTCCTGTTCTGACATTAATGATACCCTGTTTCTGTGGGAAAGTGAATTCTCGCAAGATTCTTCTAGACTGTCAGATAGAAAAGACATGTGACGAGTGCTGTAACGTCAGTCTGAGCCCTCTGTGCAGCCCACCGCTGCAGGCAGAATTCGTCCATGTCCACGTGATGTTCTCTGACTGCTGATTATGCAACATTATGATGACAGGACATAAAAATGTTCCCGCAGAGAGAACAGAGGTTCACAAAAAAATTCATCAATTCAGAGATTTTTCTAAAGCATCCCTAAAATAGCAGTAGTACATTTAAAACTAAAGTTCTTGCAAACTATTTTTCACAGTCTGCTGAAAAATGAAGGTGGAGAGAGAAATAATGCAATAAAATAAATGAGATGCAAGAATAGGAAGAACAAAGACAAAAGTTATGAAGAAGTAAGATGTAGGATATGTAGGAAAAAGAAAGAGATTAAAGAAAGTGGTAATGTACAGGATCCAAAATGTATTATTCCATCGAGGACCAGTACAATACTTGGGATCACTTAAAACTTGTGCAAAAAATCAAGAAAATCTTTACAAGGAAGAAGCAAGGAAAAATGTAATGGAAAAACCCATGGAAAATGTGCGATAGAAAGGATCAATTTCACATAACCTTACATTCAGCTGCATGTAGCTTCTGCTCACACTTGCGGTGAAGTATGGAAGTCTTATGTTTCCGTGATGTAAAGGTGTCGCATTAACTGCTTTGAGAAATCACAGTACCTGTCTGGTAATATTCTTCACCAAAAGTATATCTTCTGTCAACTAACTGACCTGGGAGAACAAGCAGGAGGGCAGAGTGGAATAGTTAGCCTAAAGGAAACCCAAAGTTTGCCCCTTGCAGACAGATGTGTCCTTACTATGCAAATGTGAGATTTCATTTTAGAATTGTGAAATCTTTAGCGTTCTTCCAAATTGTGTGACTAGCTAGTGAGGGACACATTATACTTGATGGTGCCGTAGAATGAATGGCCACATCACCCTCCGCATATTACAACGTGGTGAATAAATAAATAACCCCCAGTTGTTCAGAGATTTCCTCAGCTAATATTTCATTTTATCCCTCAGTTTACAAAGGCATGTATTTTATTACTTGTCCTACTTTGCTTCCCCACTATGGCAGGTTTGTGAGTAGTAGATACATAGAGTTATAGACAGTTCTTTAAGCCAGATTCAACAAGAGGCTGATAAAATATTTATTTTAGTTTCAGAAAGTTAAACATTAACATTCCAACCTCGGGCCAAGCTTTATTTCTCTGGCATAGCTCTACCAGGTACCAGGAACCCACTATCTGGAAGGAACAGACCTGATTCTCATTCTCCTTCAGCAGGCAATACAGTGAGTAGATAAAGGGATGTTAAACCAATTGGAGTGGGGCTCAGAGACTGCTTAAAATCGTGAAGTCTATGAATTTGCCTCCAGTTGTGTGTAACTCTTGTATTCTTGGCAGAGTGGAGTAGTGAGGCTGCAATGGCTGTTTCCCTGTGCCTGTAGAGTCCAGCCTTGATCAGAGAAGGTCGTGGCGGCAGGGGGAAGGTGCCTCAATCTCTGCTAACACCCGCTGGGTTTTTGTGTGTCTGCAGAAATGCACGCCTTGGTTCCAGCCTCATGAGTGTAGTGCTGGATCAGTAAAATGTTTCTGCTTCTTTTTACACTGGTACAAAAATTTGGCCTTAATGTATGTTGGGTCCAAACTGAGAGAAAGTGGTCTTCATGTCGTCATCCCTTACTCGCACCAGAGAAACCCCTAATGAGTTTGCAAGAGTCCTTCTGCTTTTTTTGCCACATCAGGACCTTTGTTTCTAGATTTTCCTAGCACCTTTATTGCTGCAAGTCATGATTTCTTAAACAGGTTATTTAAGATGGAAGATGACTGCTGTAATTTAGGACTAATTCTTTTAGAGTCATCTTTAGGAAAAGAAATCAAAAGCCAGCGTTAAAAAAATAGTGATGCTTTTTTTTTACATTTTTCCTTTGCACTAAGGGTTTGCAAAGTGGATCAACTGATGTAGATGACTTGAGGTATATTTAGGCCTTAACCACTGCCTGTCAGGCTTTGCCAACGCGGAATAGTTGTTATTGTGCAAGGCAAAAGGTATGGAACATGCAAGGAAAACAGCTATTTATACATAATAGATGTATGTCGACCATCATAGGTAGAAAGATGTTTATACTTC
Organism: Charadrius vociferus; assembly: GCF_000708025.1. NCBI lineage: Eukaryota > Metazoa > Chordata > Aves > Charadriiformes > Charadriidae > Charadrius > Charadrius vociferus. The sequence goes on along the minus strand of NW_009650064.1, from coordinate 1,191,862 downwards.
TGTGGTATCTGTATACACTCAAAGGTCAGATCTACTGGCAGGAGGACCCGTGTGGTATTTACTCACTTCTCAGAGGCTTTTGAGGATGCGGTGTTAGCAGGGTATCACTCCTGCATTTCCTCAGGAGCAGTAGTGGAAGCTTCAGAGATTTCATAGTATCTAAATCCTCACCCATGCTGCCATGCGTGTTCCTCTTTTGGCTGGTTCCTACTTGTCCTGTTTGAGGTGGGTTTTCTGGGGAGCTGGAGGTGAGGATATAGCTAACAGTTCCTCTGGTGCAGACAGATAGTACTTCTAGTTAACAAAGAAGTGAGTTGAGGTGAAGCGATGAGCAGTGGGAATGAAATATGGCCCTGAGGAAGATGGGATCAGCTCGGGTCACACTGGGTCTTCCTTTCTGGATCCATGGAGTGGACAGGCTCGAGGCTTGGGTACACCAAGAGACCTTTCAGCTGTGGGTAGTCTCCATGACACGAGGCTTTAGAGGACACTAAGGAGCTGGTGCTGTTTTGGGAAGCTGTGTGTCAAATACGAGGCTGTGAACTCGGGAAGAACAGTGGCAGGAAATACAAGCTTCATGGAAACAGCTGTGCAGAGACAGTGGCAGCTTCTAAGCAGTGGCAATTTACTATTGCTAATCACAACTCAGCTTTGCTACAAACGTGGCTTGGCGGGGAGTGAGGAGGGCCTCGTCTTCCAAAGGAAGCTCAGGAACCGTATGCCCCTGTACCACATGCCAGCCTCTATCTCTGTGTCCTGGACTCCCAGCTCAATTTGTGTTAATTAGATAGACCACACATTCCATGGCTAGGGGTCCTTATTTAAAGTCATAGATTTATGGCAATAAAACCGAATTTGTCGAACCAGCCATTAGGCTTCAGTCAGATAGAGACAGTGTTTTTTGTAATTGCTATGGATGTCACTGTCCAGAACCGCTTGATGTCCCGGTCAGCTGCCTTCACCTTGCGTGGCTGGTGGCTTCTGTTTTGTCCTTAGTTTTCTCCCTTTGGTGATGGTGACGGTGGAAGATGAACGGCACTGGCAGATGCTGTAGGTTTGCAGTGCAGGCAGGTTTTGCACAGGAACCCTCCTGTACTCTGCCTGGTTTATTTCTGATTTCCATGAGCTCTGTTACATCAGCCCAGCCGCCTGCCCAGCACACTGTGCCACACAGACCGAGATGGGAGCATCTGCCTGCTAAAGATGGGGGTAAAGTCATTTGCTCAATTTATGAACAAACCAAACTCAAATCCCAAAGTCTCGAGGTTAATACTGGGTTAAACACATTGGGTGCTGAAATTAAAATCCTCTTTCAATAAAAAAGTTTAAGATTAAATATTACTTAGCTTTGGTTCTGAGCTCTAAGTAGCTCTAATTTCAGTAAGTGTTCCTGTGTGTTCAGTACTTTTGAACATCAGGATGTTCCTCTAAATAGGAATATGGTTGTTTCACTGTGAGCTCCTGTGCACAATGCAATTCGCGGCCTGAAATAATACTTCCATTTTACTGCTCAGCATCTGATTGCATTGCCTTTCAAAGCACAGAAATCTGCTGAAGAGAAGCATTTGTGCTGCCAAGAACAGAAAAGGGAGACAACTTGTATTTTTTCAGTGGTCTCATTCTGAAAGTTCATCTTGAATGCACTGGAAGCATGTCAGTGTAAATAATGAGAGAAGAAATATTGTACTTCACTGTGTAACCACTTTTTATCTACTTATGTTGGAAAATACCTGCCGAGGTGGTATCCTTGACAAAGCTTCGCTTCCCAAAGCACCGTGGATACAGTATGTACACTCATTTTCCTGACAGGTTGATGCTAAAACTGTTGCTAAGACAAAATTAATTGGAGTGCCCATGCCATCAATATCACAGCACATCCCTGTTCCTCTTATTTGCTTATTTGTGCTTCTTAACTTTTAAAATGCTATCTAATTTCCCAGCACTCAGGTTCCTGCATCTGTAACATCTGGACTTGAGCACAGTGGGCTCGCTGCATGTTCCAAAGAAAGGTGTTCCACCCACTTGGAGGGTGTTGGGGAGTAGGGAGACGTTGGGAAGGAGAAGTGAACCTGTAGCTTTTCAGCTGGGAGGATTCTGACCAGTGATCCACCAAGTTCCCTAGTGGGAAGCTGAGTTTAAGCACTGCCTAAATTACTGGAGACAGGTGACTGCCGTATCAGTTTACTGATGTGTCTGCATTCGTCAGTAAATTTTACAGAGAATGGAAATTCTACTCCATGTTTCTAGACATTAACTTCTGCCTGAGTATATTCTTTCATTTATGACCACATGCTTTAATGTCTATACTCTCCTGTACCTTTTACATTATGAGGGAACAAGAGAAATTGCAGTGACACCATTTTTCTAGAGAGGACACCGAGCAATTTAGTGTTTGATTTGCAGGTGGTGCTGTACATATAGCTTCTTAGAAAACACCACACTGAAAATATTATAGCGTGACTGGTCTAATCTTTTTGTTTGGTTTGGGTTTGGGGTGGGTTTTTTTGATAGCTATTTCTTATCTGGGTACTTTTTTTTTGTAAACTCCTTTGTGCAACACAATGAAGGATGTTAGCAACCCACTTACTTTAGGAAATGAGCCTTTCTAATGATGCACTTTGGTTCCTTAAATTGCGTGGTGGAGAAATTTGATTTGACGGATTTTGAGGTGGAAGTGAAGAAGAGCAAATATATAGGGCCTGTATTAGTTATAGGGCTTTCTCCTTGAAATGACAGGAAGTAAGAAACCATTAGAGAGGAACAAAACTGCATTAACAGTCTTATAATAGCGTAGATGTTAACACCATGGGCTGCATAATGTGTTTTTGTTTGTTTTGAAGGTGAACTTAATGATCAGTGCTGTTTTAGTAAAGGAAAACGGTGAAACCTAAGGTCATTGGTGATATCAGTTCCTAAATTTACATCCCGCCTTTTAAAAGTCTGTTAATATACAATACATGTCCCTTAGATGCCATTTCTATCAGGAAAATTTAGACCAGGAGTCAGCCTGTTCCCAGCTGAAACCTTTATTTCAAGATGCAGGTAAGAGGGAAAACCGATTAAAATCATCACTGAGTTTTACTGTTATGGCCTTTGGAACATTAATTTTATTATAGGAGCTGGGAATCAAATAGAAACATAAATGCTGCCTATCTTTTTTTTCTTTCTTTTTTTTTTTTTTTTATGAAGCTTTGTTTTAAAAGGCAGTTGTCACAAGGATGGATCACTCTTACATGATGTTAAACATAAGAAGTTTAGGTGTTGTCAATGATACATCATTTTATGGGGTAAATAACCAAATTAGTTCATACTTTTATATTCCCTCTTCCTGTAAATGACAGCTATACAGGAATAAATTGCCTATCTGTTTCTAAATGTCGCTTTTAGCCACCTGCTTTCTGAACTTCAGAGATGCTCAGTAACAGCCCTGGTATTGCCTTGCCTCCCTGTGCTATTTATAGTTAATGTCAATGCAAGAAGTTGTTTATTTCTCAAACTGGTTTTCTTCTGGGAAATTAGGGACATATGCCTCCTTTCAGAATTGACCTTCAATGTTTCTAACCTACCTACAATCAGAAAAAGAGATGTATTGCAGTTCCCCAATTTCCAACAGGATTAAACCCCTATTGTTTGCTAAAACCGCAAAGTGTGATTCATGGGGTCGATGCGGCAGTGATCTCTTTTGCAAGGTTTCTTTCACCCTGCAGTTTTACAAGCCTGTTATCTCTGATGAGTTTTGTGGCTCACTATCTTCTCACATCTCATGTGTCAAGCTGGCTATAAGAACTAGCTAGCACACTCAACAACTGCTGGTGAAAACGAAGAGCATGAAAAAGAAAATGTGACTTGCAGAAAAGCTGGAGAGTTCCTATTTATGAGATTGCCCTGGATGAGTCACTGAAGTAGAAGTGAGATGGCTTGTGGCGAGGGAGGGCAACTGGCTCCAAGAGTTGACGCTCCAGCCTGTCCCATGTGGCCTATTTGGTAGGAGGGACAGAAGATGGGAAGAGGCATAGGAGAAAGCAGCTTCTTAAGGTGTTTCTCCTCCACAGAGTATCTAGGGGTGAAAGAAAACAAAACCAAACCCTGGATGTAGTTCCTTGATGAGCTTAACAGCTTCGGTGAAGGGAGTTGGCTATAGCAGTGGCAACGTGGCCTCTTTGACAGACTTGGTTCACAGGGTAGAGGAAGGTCAAGAGACTTACACCCAGAGAAGGAAATGGTCAGTCTTCTTTTTTATTATTTTCAGAGCTGAATTGATACCCATTCCTAAAATGCAGTTTTATAGCAAGCAGGAATTTTTGATTGTAACACCGACTAAACACTCTCCTGATTTGGCAGTTGTGAAGGCACCAATAATTCTGGAGTGACAAGAGATAAACTTGGATTACAAGAGACGGGCATTGACCTGAGAGATGGGTGATGTCACTGTCACGGCAAGTGATTGCTGAGAAAGTCACTTAGAAAATAGATTGCTTTTGCCGGGGTTCCTGGGATTAGAGTGACTCTGCGAAGAAATGGTTTTTGAAAGGTGCTGTCAGTTTTTAATGCAGATCTTGTTTTGCTGAGTATAGGAATATGTTAAAAACAGCTTTTCCTTTTGGTATATGGTATCCAGAAGTACCCACGGTTTCTGAATAGAGTGGGCCTTTTGCTTTAAGACTGGTGACAGCATCCTGACTGACGAAGGTGCCTGGCTTTAAAGCTCTCTCATAAGCAGGCTAATGAGTAAAAAAAAATCCAGTTGGCTTATAAAGACACATGCACACGATTACATTAACAGAGGGGATACCTTTTGTTTTAAAGCCATTTGTGGGGGGGGGAAAAACCCAACCAAAAAAACACCAATTAGGCAAGGATCATGTGAGATGCTACATGCAGCCAGGTGTCTGTGTTGACCTCTCTGGCGATGTGGAGAGCCCAGAGCTATGTCTGTGGTGAGGGGCTTGCAGGACTGATAGATTTTGGTGGGCATTGGTCCAGCATCAAGCACAGCATCTTCCAGGCTGAAATCATGGGGGTGTTTCTTTGGATCCACCCTTAGGAAATCTGGGGAGGGAAGCGGGAGGGGTGAGAGGTCGTTGCCTTATTAATTGTGGCTCTTGTATTCTGTTGCTGTACAACGATCGTTCACTTTTAGAATTTTTTTTTTATTATTATTAATTGTAAATCTTTAAAATGGCAATGGAAAGTCTGTCCCATACAGACTTGTTTTTCTCTGTCCTATTTTTTCAGGCAGCCTGAATAAGGTGTTCATACACCAGAAACTAAAGCATACAGACATCAATAATCTCTTACTTTTTTTGTGAGCGTATAATGCCTCAGTCTCCAGAAAGATTTAAGCTGTCCATTGGGTCCTGCTTTGCCCTCCATGCTGATGGCACTCTGTTTCTCTTTTTCTCCTGTTGCTCCAGCAGAACAAAGCAGATACAGGTGGGGCTACTTTAATATGGACTGTCACGGGTGCAACCAGAAAAGCCGTCCTAGAGGAAAAAGAGGAGCCTTAAGTCTCAAAAGAGACTAAATGGGTATCCATGTCCTGCAGTTCATTGCCTCCCAAGAGAAAGAATAAGAAAGGGAGAGGGGACAGGAAGAGGAGACAGGAGGAACTGAGGATGCAGAAGGCATGAGACTCCCGAATGGACCATCGGGGTGGCAGAGGAGTCTTCTAGAGCAAGAGGGAGTGAAGTTGAAATGATGAGGCAGGGACGTCCCAGCTCTGTAGGGCACATCTTTTGTGACAGAGCCCTGCCTTCCTGAGTGAAGGTCTCTGTCAGGGGGAGTGTGATAATTTCAAACTGCTGCCAGGACAAAGGCCTAAGAAACAAAAAGGAAGTGATTTCTTATCAGTGTGTGTTGTGTGCAGACAGTTTAAATGGATTTTGTAGCCATTATTTGTATTCCGGATTGAAATGCACAGGCTACTACATCTGCAGTAGTACTCCTGACACATCTGCTCTTGGAAGCTTTCCAAAATCTGATTGCTTATATTATTTCTCCATCTGTCTTTTCTTCTTTTAAAAAAAAATAAATATCCCACCGGCAGAGAAAAGTCCATGTAAAAATATTATTGAAGTGGCTTAGCTCAGTTTCATGAATTTTCTTATCTGAGTTTTTCTTATGTGCTCCTTTAGTCCTGTAATCGTGGAGGAAGTGAGGCAGTATGAATGGAGAAATGTTAGAGAGAAACAGGGAGATTAAGATGGGGGGATCTTCGGAGTAGTGCTGTCCACTTGATGGGAGGAGGAATGAGAAGGCAGCTGAGCATGGGAAGCAGGAGACTCGCTGTGTTTTTACTGCGTCGGCCAGATGAAAGACAGCACTTGCTGTCTGCTGAGCTTAATTTCAAATCATGAATTGTGGGTTGTTTGTATGGATGTGAAGATAGAGAGATGAAAAGAGCTGTAGTGAGTAAACATTGTCTTTGTTTGGAAACTTTAATGATAGTAAGAAGTGATAATCAGCAGGATTGTTGGGGTTTTATTTTTGCAATTCTGCAGTGCTCTGACAAAGCTGGAAGCAGCACCTTGCATTTTTAGCTTTGTCACCCCTAGTGAGACACAGTTTTATGAATGACTCTTCTCCGAGTGACTAAATAATCTGTTCCTCTGTGTGAGTGGTGAATAAATAAATGTCAGTGGTGAGCACTGATAAATAAATGAGACTATCAACTGTAAGAAGGTGGCAATACGGATAAAGTGCTTCCTGTCAGTCTCCTGTGAGAAGCCTTAAGTTGTAAATGGGGGAATGAGTCTCAAAGGACAGTTAGTCCAGCTCCACTGATGACTAGTGAACAAAATGAGAGGAGAAAGTCAAGTCTTCTTTCGACCAACATGGTTGCCTACAAATCTGGACTCAAATATCTACCATCAGCAAAAAGTTTAAAATCTTAACGTTGGACTGATGATCTCATCCACAGTACAATTGCGAACTTCATCTTAAAGCTTTGAAAATCCCTTCTCTGAAAACCTTGGAAGTATTATTTGTGGAAGAAGCCCCTCAGGCTTATGAGGGGTTGTGCGATGCATATTGAACGCATGTGTGCAAAAGTGTGTCTTGGTGTAAAATAAAGTGATTTGTGTTATCTCAGTCCCTTCAGCCATTTAAAAACACACTGAATTTGCCTTCTAATGTTTTGAAGCTCTAAATTATACATTTAATTGCTACCCAGAAGGCATGTTTGGCAGGAGGGTACAGTGAACACATGGCTATTTTAAAATGCAAAGGCATTTTAGTTAAAAAGAAGGAAGCAAAGAAAGAAATCATATCATCACATGGCTGTGGGAGCTATTTGGGAATTCTGCTTTTGGTTAGATCTTTCCCAGGTATTGTAACTATAGAACTTGAATAAGAAGTTCTTAAGGTTTTTTTTTTGTTTGTTTGTTTTTTAATTAATCTCTGCTAGAAGCTGTATTTTAAAGAAATCTGTACTGTCACTGTAGAAGATTTGGAAGATCAGAGGTACAGGGAGAGAAACTCACAGAAGTAACAATTTGCTGCATTACAGCTTTCTCTTACGGCACTGCTGCTGTTTCCCAGTCATTAAAATTCTGCTGCTGCTGTTTGAATGCTGGGAAATCCTGAAACGGCTGAACAAAATGCAGTGAACATTTATTTGTGCTTCTAAATATATTAAATATAATGCTGGGAGTAAAATGCTGGAGCTGCAGTAATGCTGGAGCACCTTTCCTATGAAGACACGCTGAGAGAGTTGGGGTTGTTCAGCCTGGAGAAGAGAAGGCTCTGGGGAGACCTTATAGCCCCTTCCAGTACCTAAAGGGGGATTACAGGCAAGATGGGGTGGGACTCTTTATCAGAGAGTGTTGTGATAAGATGAGGGGTAACAGTTTTAAACTGGAAGAGGGTAGATTTAGATTAGATATTAGGAAGAAATTCTTTACTGTGAGGGTGGTGAGGCACTGGCCCAGGTTGCCCAGGGAAGCTGTGGGTGCCCCATCCCTGGAGGTGTTCAAGGCCAGGCTGGATGGGGCTTTGAGCAACCTGGTCTAGTGGGAGGTGTCCCTGCCCATGGCAGCAGGGTTGGAATGAGATGATCTTTAAGGTTCCTTCGAACTCTAATCATTCTATGATTCTATGAAAAAATACTCTTGTGAAACCAAGTTTAGCAGATTCCAGGTTCAGCTGGCAGCTAACCTGATCATACAGAGATCAATGGTAAATGAAACTGCTCTGTATTTCCTGTAGGATGGTGTTGTGCAGCTAGGGTAAGTATGTGTTTCTCCAGTTTGCTGTGATTAGGAGTCTCAGCCCTGATTTTATAACAGACCAGCTGACCAATATACTTGTAGTTTGCTGATGCTGATTATCAACAAGAGTTTTAACTCTTGGCATTATCCTCAATGCAAAGTTGCCCTTCTCTGGGTATGGACAGTGGTGCCTTTTGTCTCCATGTGGTTGGGCAGCTCTCACCTTGGCTCACAGGAGTAGATCCAGATCCAGATGGAGTTCTGTGCCTAAGCATGTGAAGACCTTGGTCTGGTGGGCATCTTCAGTAGCTGCTTAATGGACTGGCTCACAAAATAAGTAGCTGCTTAATGGACTCCTCACAAAACACAGTGTCTGGTACTTTCTTTTAAAGCGTGCTTGGAGAGATGTACTTTCCCCGTTTATACATCAGTTTGGCGATTCACTGGAGCCAGAGATCAATTTTTGATGTGAACAGTGCATTTAACCTTGGCCATGTTACGTAGAGGCAGACCCTTTTCCTCCCCCAAAAAAGGCACAAGGGCATATTTTTGACACCCAAGTCCACAAGTGCCTCCTTGAAAGTCCTTGTAATAAAGATGGCTCATCTGAACAAATTCAGCTCTGTAACTTACAGCTTCACAGGCTGCCCCTCAATTTTAGGTTTTTCTCTGTTTGGTACATCCCTGCCCTGTTGAAATTATTTGTGTTGGGAGGAATTTAAGCTTTATTAGACCATAGAAGAGGTGCAGCCAAGGCAACTTGGGTCACCAGTACAAACCATGGACCTGTTGAAGTGGGTCCAGAGGAGGGCCACAAAGACGATCAGACGGTTGAAGCACCTCTCCTATGAGGACAGGCTGAGACAGTTGGGGTTGTTCAGCCTGGAGAAGAGAAGGCTCTGGGGACACCTTATTGCAGCCTTTCAGTGTTTAAAGGGGGCTTATAAGAAAGATGGAGGTAGACTTTTTACCAGAGCCTGTAGTGACATGACAAGGGACAATGGTTTTAAACTGAAAGAGGGTAGATTTAGATTTGACATTAGGAAAAAAAAATTAAGATGTTAGGGGTGAGACACGAGACCAGGTTGCCCAGGGAGGTTGTGGATGCTTCATCCCTGGAAGTGTTCAAGGTCAGGTTGGATGGGGCTCTGAGCAACTTGATTTAATGGAAGATGTCCCTGCCCATGGCAGGGGGGTTGGAACTAGATGATCTTTAAAGGTCCTTTCCAACCCAAACCATTCTGTGATTCTATAATTTTATCCATTTACTTTCTTGAAGTAAAATGTGTCAGCCATTCTGAATTCCTGATTGTGCAATGACATTTTAATTTGACTTCGGTTCAGTGAATTCTCTTTTCATGTGCTTTGGCCGTATTTTGCCTTAGCTCCTTTTTCTTCCATTATACCCATTTTACAGAAAATGTCTTCTTTTTCTTTCCTTCTGTAAAAGTTCACTCCATCTGTAAATGGATCAATTGAGAGTTACCAGATCTTTTTGTCCAAGTGGCTTATGTTTGAATGGATAAAAGATGAAATTGGTCAATGCAGGAATTAAAAAAAAAAAAGATCCTTTTTTTGTGGATAGTAGAGATTCTTGTATGGCTCCTGAGCCAGTAGCATTTTCTTGTTTGGCTTTTCTGCTCAGACAATTGGAAAATAAAATAGATCTGTTGACTTGGTCTAACTTGCCTCCGATCAAGGGCAGCTTTAAATTTTTGATGGGACTGTTTTCCCTTAGAAAATGGCAGACTGATCTAAGTAGGACTGTTTTTCCAGGTTAAAAAAGTGTATGCTTTCCTACACGAGTATGCAAGAATTTTTTGGCTTTCTTATTCCAGTTAAGCTCCATGTTGTAAATGACAAATATTTTACCTATTTACTATTTAGCATGAGCAGAATCAAAATTATGCCATCAAAATTATTTGCCTTTTTACTTCATCATAACAGCATCCTGAAACGATCTGTGATTATTCTGTTCCTTCTCTGCTCTCCCTGTCCTTCCACCTCCCTCCCACACCCTCTTTTTCTTTAAAGTTTTATGGCTCATTCTTATTTAAAAATATACATATATATAGGGATATATTATGGGATGGAGATTTTGGTTCCTGAAGAGGTTTTTTTTTTTTTTCTTTTCACATCTTGTAATTGATTTTCACACAGTGGGATTTAAAATGACGCTGCCCCTATCAGCTTTTTACTGAGTTATATAACTTCTTGGTTTCTCAGCACTCTGTAAAGATGAAATGCAGTAGCTGCAGCACAGATGAAGAGGTCAGGTCTCATACAGAAAATACTGTGTCTACCCTTTCTCCATGTCTATGTTAGTTGTCCTATTATTTTTTTTTTATGGGAGCAGATGACTAATTTCTACCAATTAACATTAAAAGCTTTATATTCTCAGGATGTGTGTATTTCTATGAATTATTGAATTCCAAGCCAATTTTTTTCTGCAGTATATACTGCAGTATAAATGGAATGGAAGGTCAAGGAACACTGTATTTTGTTCACATAAATTATGAGTACTACGATGTTCTAAATATATGTCATTTGGGCACCCAATTATCCTGGAAAAGCTGTGGGACTGGATCTGCAGGAGGTCACTGTAATGATCACTACCAAGACAGACACTGGACTGGTGTATTTAATTCATATTACTGCTGCAGAGAAGGAAGAAGCTTTCTGTCTGATTTTAGGTGTCTCCTAATGAATCTTTATGCTGTTCTAAAATATTTCTATAAAAATACAAACCCAGCATTAATCTTACAGCCAAAATACGTCAGTTCAACCTGGGTTTCATTTACCAAAACCATGCATTTTTCTAGAGGAAAGTATTGTTTTAGACAAAATTTGAAAAGCATAAGAATTTCCCAATCCAAACCTTGACTTCTGGGTTTTGACTTCAGTGGAAAGTTTATTTTTTGAGCCTAAACCGTTCTGAAAGTGGGAATCTTGACTGCATGAAACACTGGAGTGTTCAAGCGCTGTGCTGCAGGAGGTAGGCACGGGTATTTATGCCGCCGGGGTTTCAAGGAGAGGACCCTATCTGGCACACGGAGCTGGAGCAGAGCCAATATTAGCCGCTACAACAGGCAGGAGCAGGAGGTGCCCGTTCGCCCTTTCCCATCTGTGCTGAGTGAACGCGGGTGCCAAGCAGTGCCTGTGTCCAGTTCGCACGGGCAGGAGAGCGAGGAACTCTACTGCCTTGTCCTTTTTTATTCTTTTGAGTTTGCTGTAAAGACTTACTTAGGTTTTAATAGGTGTTTTTTGCAGACTACTTCCTTTTTGCAAGAAGTTAGCCCCAAATTTACTGGGATCTGAACTAAGTTTAGATAAATGCAGAGGGCTGTTGAAGTGCATGGAGGTAACAGGATCAAGTCTCTGCATTTTTTTCTGTTGATTTATGTTCCTAAATTCTTCCTCTTCCTCACGTTTTTCAAGGGCGAGTGAGAGGTTTTACCTTTCTGTTCATAAGGCTTAGCCATAATATTTTGATTTCCTAATAGTTACTTTTCATAGATGAGCCGAGGAAAAAAAAACACACATTGTGAGATTAGTTAAATACATCTTGAAATCCTGCCAACGCTTCCTGAAAAGAAAATGTGATTTACGGATTCTTATTTTGCATTTAGACGAAAAGCCTCTGATTTATATGGTAGGACTTCTAAAATCTTGACAGTTTCACTGCATGCATTTAAATGCAGCTTCCACGTCTTAGCTTGTATGCTGTTTTCTTACAAATTCTGATCAGGTGGTGGTTTAACAGTTCTGCCTGCCTTGGAGCTGAGCTCTAGTTAGGAAGCTAAATACATAAATGTTTCCAAACTCACTTGCCTCATTTAACATGCTGTGGCCTCATTTGTCTTCTGGGCTCTGGTTTTGATCACTTCCAACTGTGTTTAAATCTCTCCTTGGCTTCTCTTTCATACTGTCAGACACTAGCTCCTCATCTCCTGTACCTTGTCTGTTCAGCCTCCTGTCGAGGATTATGTCTGATCATGGGGATCTTAACATGGCAATGCCAGACCGGCCTTGAGGTCCTCTGTGTTCTGGACTAAGGGGGGGGGAAGCTTCACCTCACTGTGCTTTGGAAAGCCATGTTATAGTGCTTTTTGACTGGCTTCTTCTTTAAATAATGTAATTTATGATGATGCCTATAGATCGCTCGTGTCGGGTAGTGGGTGTAGCTGCAGTGCTTGTAGCAATTCTACTCTCTGGGCTTATTGATTTAAAAATAATAATAAAAAACCCTGCAGGGCAGCTGTGTTCTACAATCTCTTGTTTCTGTGTTTGTCCAACTCTATTTTGTGTCATTATGAGTGAAAAAAAAATTAGGAAAAGATTGTTGCTTGTCACAGGCATAAATCTAAATGGTGGTTCAAGGGAAAGGTCATCCTTTTCCGCTGGTGAGCACATGTCTTTACTTCAGCATGAAACTGAGTTACGGTTTTAGGTTGTCTTCCTGAATCTCAGTATGTGCTGCCTGTAAGTCCCCCCTGCAGAAGGACAGAGAAAGAAGTGGTGCTGAGGCTCTTCCCAGCGTATCCGGGCGCAAGCTGCATCCCGAGCAGCAGAGGCTGCCAGCTATGACTGCCACCACAGAAGCGTGGGTGGCTGCCCGGGAGTGCTGCTAGTCCTCCCCTGCCTTCCTGCTCTTCCTTTCTTTCCCCGCAGTGTCTCCCCCACATTGTCTCCCCCGCATCTGCATCTGCAGCTGAAAGGTTAAGAGGATACCCAATCTGTGGATAAAACCTCATGATCTCTTTCATACCATTGCAATGTCACTTCAGGGTTTGTGAGGACTGCCCTTCTTGGTATCTTCTCTTAACTTCTTGCTGGGAGCATGGTCCTCCCTGCTCGATCCAGCAAGGCTGCAGTGGTAACTGTCCCTAAAAGTCAAGCAGCTCATCTGCAAATCTCTCAGAAGGAAAGAATAAAATGCCTGTGCTAACTGCAATGTGCAGAGCCAGGAGCCGTGGTCCCAAAAATCCACTCCATGCCCATGACAGAGAGTGCTGTTACTGAAGACACAACAGCTCAAACACTGCTGACCCAAGAGACTTCGTTCAAGCACGGGAGCACAGATGCAAGATGCATCCTGAAAGAAAGTGAGGAAAAAGCTGAGAGGGATCATTTTGCTTTGGTGTTGCATATGAATGTTTTGCTTACCAGCAGCTGAGCCTTAAGGCGAGGATCTGAACAGGCTTGTACCATCCTGGGCACTTATTTGCCTCCCAGGTGTCAATGACTTTGTGTTTATTAATGCAGTTTCTCACAAGGCTTCTAGATGCTCTGCAACATAAATAAAGAGTTCTGACATTTAAGTGTTTTTATAGTGTAGCGGCTTGGTAGGTCACGCTACAGAAGGATGCTAGCTGTCTCCGCTCAAATCTCAACATGTGCATCTGCCTTCTGAGCTGACTGCTCCTTGGCAAGCTGTGACCTTCCTCCACAGCTGGTTCAAGAAATACAGTTCAGCCATACTAGGATGCTGAAAAGAGTCCAGGTACCTGAACTGCTGCAAATCTCATCTTCCTTTTTACTACTGACATTGAAATTGACAGCTAGAGATTTACATTACATGTGTAAATAAAAAAGTTGGATGGTATCTGTTGATAACCTCTGCTGTGTATTAATGGTCACCTCCTTCCCAGGATGGAGACAGCTGAGACACCTTGCTGGTGGCCTCAGCATCAGGCAGGGACCTAAGGACGCCGCTGAATCAGGGCCCTGTCAGGAAGCTGCGAGAGACTCCGAAATACACAGCTGGTTTATTAAAGACTGAGCAGTAACACACTTGATCAGGCTGCTCTCTGTTTTAATTTAATTGACTGGCAACACTTGTCAGAAGAAAGTTCAGCTTCTGAAAAAATACTGACAAACTTGATAACTGCAGTACTTGATGTCAAGGTGGGTTTATTAAACACACAGCTTAAAAATGAAGCCTTCAGTCTGTACCTAACAAAATGAACTTTGCTGTATTTTAAATAACTTTTTCAATATTTATTGATTCCATTGCTATAGATATAAAATAAGAGTCCCTTCCTTTCTTACGCAATTTCCTTTCCTAATGTTAGAGTTTTGCTACGTGATGTAGTGACAGGGTATATATTTTTACGATAAGAAAGACTGAAATATCTCTTTTGTTATTTAAATATTAGAAAATGATGTGTAAATCTTTTTAAACATCTTTATATAAATCTGAACTATGTAAGTACTGGACTACGTATTTATGTTTTCTATCACAGTGGTCAGTGGAACGCCCACCCCGTCTGCTTGAAGCTCAGGCATCTCTGCGCCACCCCCAGAAGCCCGCAGTCCTGACACTGTGCACAGACACGGCGTTCAGGGCGCTTGCTGCCTTGGCCAGCGGGAGATCTGGTGGTGGCAACATTTTGTGTAGTCTAGAAGTGCCTTTTCATTCAGTAAATGGGAGAAATCAAAATGAATGGTGACACTTTAATAAAAGACAGGTATTTTAAAAAAGTGGAGATCTGCTCTCTAAATCTCTGGCAATATGCTGGCAGGATGCTTTGATCCTTGGGTCATCAAAGCACAGTGGTTTGATAAAGGTAGCGGAAAACAGGATTACTGGGGAGAACTTGAAAGAACCCAGGACTAAGTCATCTTAAGAGGCAAGAGGAAATTTCAGTTTTAAGCAAACTTGAAAAGAGAAATTGGCTATCATAATTCTTAGTTTAAAATCAAACTGAAGATGAGGAGGAAACTGCACTGATGGGAATGAAGAGAGCCTTCATGGCCCTGAAGAAGTTTGTAGGCATTGTCCATTGTGAGCCAATATCCAAACAAAATATACTTGCTTAGTGTAGGATAGATGCTAGCAGTGCCTCCTGCTTAGAGCTCTGCACACCTAGAATTTACTGAGTGGGAATTTTCACTGTAATCACGTCACATTTATTATGACATTTATTTATGTCCCCACAGTTAGGTGATGTTGAAATTACTGTTGAAATCTTAAATATTCTCATTATGTAAAAAAGTTTCATGTCCTTGAAGGTTTTTCTTTTTACTTTTTTTTTACCATAGTTTGTTGTCTCCACGATACGTTTGCTTGGGTTCAGGTTGGACATAATCTCTGTGCTTGCCTGAGCCACTTCATTCTCTCTTGGGGACGCTCATGCCCTGGTTCTCACTCCTGCGGCTCCTGCTGCTCCTGCTGCTCTTGTTGCTCTGTCCCACAGAGCTTCCCCCGCTGCATGGTCCCTTCTGTGACCAAGGCAGTGTATCATCAGTGCTCGTGGGCTGTGCTTGGAAGGTGAAGACGTAAAGAAATGTCTTTACAACCTTTGCACTCCTGTGGGCACAAAGTAAAAAGTTGTTTAAAATGTTCCTCCTACTACCGCAGAACTGAGAAACAAAATAGTTGTGTGGGTTTTCCGTTTGTTTTTAAATAAGTAGGCACTACTTCACAACCTATCTGTTCACATGTATTTTTCTCCTTTTTATATAGATTCTCTTAGTACAACCTGTTATTAATCAGCTTATCAAGTGACATTGCTTACATTTTGGGATGACAAGACTCGAAAACATACACGCTCGAGCTAGCGTTTACTCAATAGGTGCGATTAACGGACTTCCCATTTTCTAATTGTGTCTGATGGGACCTTAACAAGGCTCTGGATCTCCATCTACTGTGTGGCTGCAGTGTCCCAGTGAACAGAGAACAGTCTGGCATCCCCAGTCAGCCTTCTGGGCTGTTCAAGGAGCTCTGGAGGAAATGCCGGGAACTGCTTTGCCATGTTACTGACCCCAGCTGAAAAGAGAAACCTGGTTGGGGTTAGTCGGATCTAAATACGTAGAGCAGGAGGGTCTCCTGCCAGAAGGGTAGGAGGATAATTTTGTCTTGTTTAAGTACAAAATATTCCTGGAGCTTTGAAGATGTTTCTCTCCCATCTGGTATAAGCTTGGCTAACCTGATTTATGAATCAGAAATGCAAAAAGAACAAGACAAACACTTTTTCAAAGCTGTATGGCTACTGCCCAGTGCAGCTCCCTCAAGGAAAAGTAGCTTCAATGAACATGTTTTCAGTGGAGGATGTGGGGTATGTATCAAATCACAGTCAAAAAAGCCAACCAATATAAAGCTTATGTTAGACAGTTTATACATTTTCTGCACATTTCACTAAAATGCTAAAATTATACTTACTATTCAAAATACTTGAGTTATGAATGAGTTGAAAGGCAAAAACTCAATTCTCCTTTGGCTATGATACTGAAAGCTTTCTCATTTTGCCTAGTTTCTCACTTGCCTTTGACAAGTTAGGTGCTTCCACAGAGATTTATCCGATATTATTATATCCTGCAGAGCACTCTGAGAACCAATTTATGTTCCTACCAAGCAGAAATGCTAGATGTTTTAGTCTCCTCAAGGAACAGCTTCTGTCTCTCTCTTCGCTGTAACGAGAGTCTGCCCTTTGTGAGTTGGCGCTAATTGCTTCATTTTACGGCAGTTGCTTTTTGTCCTGTGAGGACTTACAGAAGAATATATTATGCACACGTTGCAAATCTATGCAATCTGTATTTCAAGGCTAACCTATATTGCAAAAGTGTGAAGACACGGTGTTTGTACAAATTGGATAACTTAGTTGCCCATTTGGCTTACAGTTTAAATTGGTAGCCTTTGTCCAGTTTTCTCATTGACCTGCATTCAGTGAAGGCAGGTAGGCGCTTCCAAAGACTTCTAGGTGATAGATATTTATTCAGTTCTAACATATGTGTAGTATGCTGTGCATGGTTCTTACAAAACTGAAGCAGCACTAAAGGCTTTCACAGTGCAGCCCCATAGGCCCCAGGCCTGGTGGGAAGCAGATAAATCTGCCCAGAGGGCACTTGGAACCTCAGTGTGAGGATCAGTCTTGTCGCTTGAGGAAAAGGAGGCTCCATTTGGGAACGAGCATGAGGAGAGTTTGGATGATTGCCGGTGAGATGTATGTCTTCTGCTGCCCTGGACTGACCCCCCCTCCTCAGCCCCATGGGGTGGTGGCAGGTTACAGAGTGTGATCTTGGCACTCTCTGCAGCATGTCCTCGTGCTCTGACTAAAGATGGAGGCTCTCTTGCTTCCAGGACTAGCATTCGCGGCTGTCAAGCAGCACTGTGTAACATGGCAGCGGTGTGTCATGGCGTGACAGGGCAGGCTGCCCAGCTGCAGGAGGAAGGTCCCGAAGGTCCCCTCTTGCCTGGAGGCACTGCAGCCGGTGGGCTGTTGTATCTGCCTGGGCTGAGGTGCTCCTGGCTGGATCTCACAGAATCACAGAATCACAGAATGGTCAGGGTTGGAAGGGACCTCTGGAGATCATCTAGTCCAACCCCCCCGCCAGAGCAGGGTCACCTACAGCAGGTTGCACAGGACGGCGTCCAGGTGGGTTTTGAATGTCTCCAGAGTGGGAGACTCCACCACCTCTCTGGGCAGCCTGTTCCAGTGCTCCACTACCCTCAAAGTAAAGAAGTTCCTTCTCATGTTAAGATGGAACTTCCTATGTTCAAGTTTATGCCCATTACCCCTCGTCCTATCACTGGGCGCCACTGAAAAAAGACTGCTCCCATCCCCCTGGCATCCTCCCATTAAGTATTTGTAAGTATTAATAAGATCCCCCCTCGATCTTCTTTTCTCTAGACTAAAGAGACCCAAGTCCCTAAGCCTTTCTCCATATGAGAGATGTTCCAATCCCCTAATCATCTTCGTTGCCCGTTGCTGGACCCTCTCCAGCAGATCCTTGTCCTTCTTGAACTGGGGAGCCCAGAACTGGACACAGTATTCCAGATGCAGCCTCACCAGGGCAGAGTAGAGGGGGAGGATGACCTCCCTCAACCTGCTGGCCACACTTTTCCTGATGCACCCCAGGATGCCATTTGCCGCCTTGGCCGCCAGGGCACATTGCTGGCTCATGGTCATCCTGTTGTCCACCAGGACTCCCAGGTCCCTCTCCACAGAGCTGCTCTCCAGGAGGTCAGCCCCCAACCTGTACTGCTGCATGGGGTTATTCCTCCCCAGATGCAGCACCCTACACTTACCCTTGTTGAATTTCATCAGGTTTCTCTCTGCCCAACTCTCCAGCCTGTCCAGGTCTCGCTGTATGGCAGCACAGTCTCACTCTCTGTTTATTTATTCTTTTCACCTTTTACAAGATACCTTTACAACTCACTGAATTTTCAAGATGAGATCAGAATGTCTTATCCCATGTATGTCTTGTGGAATAGTCTTGTGGAATAAAGATAATAATGATGTATACACTGGGTTTATATTTTGAAAGAAGTCTTTCAGTTGTTTCACTGTGTACATTTCAAGTTGTATGAGCTACCGGGCAAGGCAGAAGAATGTGCAGATTTGCTGTTCTGTATCTTAGGACAAGCATATCACAGCATGTTCTTCAAACCTGAGCAGTGGTTGCCTGCTGTGCTGATGCTTATTTGTTGAGATGGTAGAACTAGAACACACGAATCTCTGGTACTGTAAGAGCATTGTAACTTCCAACCTCCTCTGCCATCTCTTTGAGAAGTTAAAAGGCCCTTTTGCTTCCAAATTTGACTACGTTAATGTATGCGTGTTATGATTGCATATACTGCAGCAATCTCAGGAACATGAGGTGCCCAGGGATATTGCAGCTGACTTGTAAACAACTCGGAACACAGTCAAGCCTAGGGTTGGAATCAGAAATGTAAATGCAATTGCCTAAATTAAAGGCTATGGATAAAACAGCTTTGTTCATGTATAAATTCCTTGCAGTTACCACAGAAAATAATTGATATTATGACAAAGTTAATTATATGGAAAAATGCTACGAGTTTATATGGCTTCACTGCAGGTGAGGTATTCCATATGTCTACAGTTATGCCATGCAGCTCCCAGACCACCTGCCTTTGGAAACTGAACTCAGTGTTTGGGAGAGAGAAGATGGTAATACAGGATGTGGTCCTGCATCATATAGGCTGTGTGAAAAGCTTACAGTAATTTTCAGGGGAATAGGACCTGGGTGCTGGTTGCATATAAGGAGATTTTGGAAGTAGCTCCTTCTACTCAGGTGACGTAAAGACTTTCCTTAGTGATACAACCTTAAAATAGTTTGGACAGTTTGAATCCATCCTTATAAATAAAGTTGTGTTAGATATAATGCTACAGCATTAATGAGACAAATAAGAATGAATTAGAAATTATCGTAACTTTAAAACCATTATGCAAAATTTTTCTGTGCTGAATACGACAGAGCTGGAAATTTCAAGACCCATGCAAATTGTACTAAAGTAGATTTGCATAAAGCATTGGAAGAGCTTTTGTGAAAATGGAACTAGTGGGAGTTATTTAAATAACAGTATAGCAGCTATTAACAAAATAGCAAGATTCAAAATAGTAATTTACTTTACACATCTATTCTAAAACATGTCCAGAATCAAGATAACTGTCAGCAAATAGCACAGCGTTGCAACCCACCCTCTCAAAATGCTGAAAGAAAAGATCAAGAAATTCGCATCCCTGACAAAACACACACCCTAGTTGCAGAGCATATTACTTCCACCATGTAAAGCAGCTGTAAAATATTACATAGCCACGGTGAAGCCATATGATCTTGAGCTTTTAATCCTTACAAAAGCTTAGGCAGGAAAAAAAAAAGAATGAATCATATATGCTGTGACTATCTGAGTTACATTATGTATTCAGTGTGACTGCTGCCATCTTCCTCTCCATCATCATCATCATCACCTCCCTCTCCCCCTTCTGCCATGCCTCATCCTCCTGCGAATGTACATCTCCAAGGCCATCTGTGGTGTGTAGAGCACTTTGACTCCTTTGCCCGTGGACTCACTAACGCTTCTCTCCCAGGCAGTGAGAATGCCTTGTCACACTTGAACCACAAGTGGATTCTGGATTCTCCCGCTTGGAGTTCATGGATGTAACCTGGCAGCAACCAATCTATATGTCTTCTGTAAATGGTCCTCCAAGGGTTTCCCTGTAGCAGTGCTGTCATGCTCCCAGGAATAATCACAAGGTTTGTGTTCATTTTCGTAAGTCTTTATTCTGTGATGTGCCCTTGAAACACGAGGTGCCAGCGTTGTCTATAGATCTTGTTTAAAGGGTGTGGGTTTTCAGGCGTCACAAAATCAATTTTTCAATCATTTAGATACTCTTCATCTTTTCACCTGAACCCTGCTGGAAACTTCTGGTTTGGAATTGGCTTTTCTTACAGAATGAGGGATGGTGGCAGTTTTCCTGCATGTGCTGGGACCACTTCCACAAGGATGACTGGGAAGTGGAGAGAGGGTGGGTTTGGTTTGCTTTCTGATACTCTGATGATTAACAACTCTTATGTCTTTCATTTGCATGGTCATTTTTGTAGTGTGTGTAAAGGAACAAAAAAAAGAGTGTTTTGTGTGCTTACTCTGTATGCTCAGATACACATGCAGGGGGTATAGAGCAAAATATGATGTTGAAATGCCATTATTTTTTTGCACATCGCTCTTGTACCTGCAGTTTTCTTTCCTGAAGCTGGGCTGACTGTTGCGTTGTTGATACGTACCTGCCACTTTGAATTGCTTTTTGGGCTGTGTAGGTGTGAATTCATTCCTAATCCTTTCATAACACCACCCGTGTGAAGGTCATCTTGTTCTTGCTTTCTGCCATCAGACGACTTGTAAGCTGCTTGCATTATCAGAAAACTCTTGATGCATGATCAACATGTAAAGTAACAGTCTGAAGGGCTTTTCTGTGGGGTTTTTTTTCTTTGTTTACTGACAGACATCGATTTTAGTGGTGTCCTATATTCTAGCTGCTTTGTGGTGGTTGGTTTGGTGTCCCTCTGCAATTCATAATGACCAATTCAGGCCTGAATTGGAAGCATATTGCGCTCGGTTGTGTGTAGTACTTACATAGTAGTGGATACTTAAGGATTGTACGAGAGATGGAGCATGCATTGAGTGGCTCTTTTTCCCTGTGAAACCCCTCCACCTTGCTGCAATCCTGGGCTCAGGAATTTATTTGCTGAAGTACCTGCATGCCTCACAGCCCCTAATGGATGTTTTCTGCCTGACTCGTGTCCTTCATTTTTGTACCGCACGATACTTCGACCCCGCACAATTATTTCTGTCATGCAGTCATATACCTTTCAAAGTACTTCTTTGTGTTTATTTCAAACTTGCTGCTTGCCTTCACTTGGTGCTTCTTAACTCTCCCGTGGTGCAGAACCATTTTGCACTCCCCTTTCCCGTGGCGGATGGCTGTAGAGGTCCCCATGCTGGTCCCCCGCCGGCGGCTCCTTCTTGCCATCTGTTTCGTCTCGCCCCATGAGGAACCGACTCATCAGCATCACGGGTGTTTTTTGTCTGTATCAGTCTAATCCTGCTATCTTCTTTTTGGGAGGGGATGGCCAGAGCTGCAGGTGGTATTCAAGAGCATTAAACACAAGATTTTCCAGCAGCCCTCCATGGCATTGCTGCGGGCTGCGAGCATGCAGAAGGAGCCTGGGGCAGTAAATGGAGCCTGAGTGCAGACCACAAGCCTTTGACCTGATCCCTCCGAATTGTCACGGCAGCCAAAAAACGCCAGCCATGTGCAAATGCAGATTTGTGTGGAGGCTGGTGGGGCCGGTGTGTCTGCAGGGGAATGAAGGAACTGTTTTGGGGGCTAGTCTGTGCAGACGGAGGGAGTTGGGCCTTCTCCTGTGTTTAAGTTGTCAGACCTTTGCAGTGCTGTGTTGAAAACAGAAGAAGTTGTTTACATTTTTCCAGAATCAGATAAATCCTGGCTGTCGACTTAGGTTTAAATCACATTTCTTGCTACGAAGAAATCAAATTCATAACCAGCTCTACTGGGCATTCAAAAATACTAACTGCATCTCTGAAGAATAAGCATCACTCTTCAAATGAATGATTTTGCTTCCGCTGTTACCTGTGTAGTAAAATCTCTGCGATAGTCACAAGGGGTGCAGGGAGTTTTTTGTATTCAGTAGATAAGAATGAGCTAGGCTTTCCTCCAAATCTTTGTTGCAGTAAGGGATTTTTACTTAGAAATTCACAAAGATCGAATTGTACAGATTCCCAGCCCCTGGGATGCTTCATATGCTTGTTTGTTTCCACCATAAATGGCTTAAATGCTTTTTTTTTTCTTTTCTTTTGGACTGGACTGCCAGCCGTGCTTGTTTTAGGTGCTTTCAAGATCTGTTTAGAGAATAATGCCTAATTTTTTTTTTCTATGCTGCTTTACAAAAAATCAGTTTGCAATTATAACATGAAAAAGTGCATGGATTGTATTAGGAACTGAATAGGTTTGTGACAGTGAATGCCAGGGATGAAATCATAATGCTTTTAAAATCCCTAGCAGACTTCCCAGTGAATTCACTAGCCCCAGGATTTCAGCACTTCCCCTATGTATGGGCTGCCCAGAGCACTTGGTGGTCAATGCCTAACCACCTGACCACATTTTCTTATTGAGGGAAATGGTAAGAATCCATTTAAAGTGACCTGTTCTGGGAGGTGCTGCTGGGGAGCGTGGGATACCAGCTGGTCAGGAGGAGGTAAAAGCTGGAGCCATCTGTTAGGCTGTTCCTAAGATGCAGTAAATCATAGAATCATCATAGAATCATAGAATGGTTTAGGTTGGAAAGGACCTTGAAGATCATCGAGTTCCACCCCCCCTGCCATAGACAGGGACACCTCCCACTAGACCAGGTTGCCCAAGGCCACATCCAGCCTGGCCTTGAACACCTCCAGGGATGGGGCCTCAACAACCTCTCTGGGAAACCTGTTCCAGTGCCTCACCACCCTTAAAGTGAAATACTTCTTCCTAATGTTTAATCTAAACCTGCCCTCTTCCAGTTTAAAGCCATTCCCCCTCATCCTATCACTACATGCCCTTGTAAAAAGTCTTTCCCCAGCTCTCCTGTAGGCCCCCTTTAGGTACTGGAAGGGGGCAGTTGTACACAGAGAATGGAAAGAGAAATAAAGCACAAGTTCAAGAGCTGGTCAGTGTATCTACCTACAAGTATGTCGCATCACACAGTTTGGAGGTGCAGATTCCTCCTGGATTAGCTAAATGCACAAATCCTCTGTGATCAGTAACTGGCAGGATGCTGAGGGGCAGACTGGGGCTTTGTGCCTCTGTCTGGTTGGTTAGAGACACTGAGGAGTGACTGTGTAGAAGGTCTGGGACATCTGTAGTTACTGGGGTGTGTGTGACATCTGTTCTAGGAAAATACAGCAGGATATAAATGGAGCAAATGGGGGTTTAATGTGTTATTAGCGATAGTGCAATTGAATTACACAAATAGGTATGTGCAATGTGTGTTTGGACATGATTACCTAAACCAGAGGTGCTGTACGTCCATGTTCCAAGCAAACATGGCATTTCCGGATCCAGTCAGCAGCAGCTGAGTAATCCCTCCTCTGGCCCTACTGAAGTGCAACTTCAACCCAGGATAGGTTGCCTCAATTAATTGTCAATAACTGGTCCTCCATAGTCATTCCATGTTAGCCTCTCCTCTGAACTCACTGCTTTTGCTGTGAAGGTGCCTGTCTTAACACTCAAGTGACGGCACGATCATGTTTCACAGAAGACACCAGTAGCCAGAAGACAACAGCAGTGACCAGCTCAGCATTTCGCACCTCTCAAAGGCTGCAGATTGTCCTTTTTTGTTGGTTTTTGTTGTTGTTGTTGTTGTTGCATAGCTTTCCCTCCCCTGGAACTCCTATAATTTAAGCATAGCTGCAGAAAAAGAAATGTTTGCCCCTTCTCCTTCAGATCTCAATCAAGTTAGGACTCTGTCCTTGCTATCAGGTACGCATTTCCAAGCCCAACTAGTGCAGTGCTGACTTTGAACTCCTCGCTGGCGTGCTCTCTGCTGGCGGGCTGCAGCAGCATCACTTGGGTCACACCAGGTGACACTGAAAGACCTGCGTTGCCCATTGTTGAAAATTTAGTTGAAGGCTGCTACAGAATACACAGAGTAAAAGACAAAAAAAGCTTTGCCACAGTATTTCTTCAATTGTTTATTTTTCTACAAACAGACAGCGTGACATAAAGCAAGAAACAGGAATGTGATCCCAAGGCATTTCATGTTCAGATTTCTTTCTGTCAGAGAATAAATCTTGTTTCAGCCTGACTGTGCAGCTTTAATATAAAAAAAAAAAAACCAAAACAAATGCAACACAAAGCTAATAATAAAGCAAGGAGGTGGAAAAGGGTCAGGCTTACAAAGAATTCCTTCCCTTGGCTTCAAAACGTGCACAGAATTCGGGCTTTCTTTCTGAGACATCGTGGTCCAGTGAAGATGCAGTTCAAAGGCTGCAGTGTTTTTTCAAACTGTTTGCCAGCCGTGACTGTATCTATATACAGTTCAGGTGGGCTGAGGGAAGATGCATCTCAGTGAGTTGCTTGTTTTTGTCAAGTCATTCCTACAAAGTTGTGTCCTTACAGTTGAACCGGTGTCACAATCAGCTGACCCTGTTACCTCATGTCTGGATTAATTTGACCCTGTGTCTTTCTGGCTTTCCTGGCAGCAAAAGCACTGTCTCCATGATCTCTCAAGAACACTTTGACAATATTCCGTGCACTTGCTTGTCTTTCATGCTCCTGTTCTTGAATTTTAGTACTCAAGTACCTATGACAATGGAAGTCTTACATTTAAATTATTCTGGATTGGAAGAGTAGATAACTTTTGGGACACTAACTTGCTGTAGGGATTTCAACCGAGTCTTTTATTAATCATAAGTCACCTGAAAAAGGCCATGTGACATTTTTACTGCTCAGATGACAGGTATTATCCCTTTATTCCTATGTGATTCTAGAGAATAGACACAGTATATTTGCAACAACAATCTGGTATTCCCCATAGTGAAGCAAGCTGTTTTATTATCTACCTCCAAACTGTAATTCACAGCTTTATTAATTGGACTGTCCTTCAGACAGCTTTGGTGGTGAAGAATGTGTTCATAGCATAGTACAGAATATAAATCATAATGGTATTTTTCAATTTGTATAATTTACTTCGACTCACCTGCTGTCTGTCTTCCTCTGGGGCAGAACACAGAAATGCATAATGTAGGTTGCATATATATGTATCGAACTTTAGGCCTCGCTTGCCTTGGTTTGAGATTATGGAGGTACTAAGCACTTTGTAGCTTCTTTGCCCACAACTATTTTGCACAACACAGAAGCAAGACACTGTAATCACAGTGGAAGCTTTGGTCTGAGATAGAGCATTACTTCTTGAAAACAAGTGATTTTCTTCCCAGAAGTCATCCTTTAAACCTTAAAGATTTCAGGTGGTAAGGAATGATAGAGACTTTTTATACCACCTGAAATATGGCATATTCAACAACATGGCAGAGTTTAACATCATAATGGAACACCATTGTGTTTTTTATGAGTCAATGAAATATTCCAGACTTAATTTTAGGTAAATACATTTGATCAGCTGTAGGCTTAAAGGTAGACCTTCTCCACACAAGGTCTCAGTTTCTGGAGTATCATTTCAAACAGCAGAGCTTTCTTTTCTTCTCACACAATGTTTACTCAGAGAGGATGCCCTGCCCAGTTTTGGTCTTGATTTTTATACGTGTCAGTGCTCATGGAAGTATTCAGTTCATCCCCAGCTGTTTGGCATGATGTCCCCACTGACTCCATGTATGGGACCATCGACCAAGATCCTCAAAGTAAAGATAGTTTTATCACAGTGACAAGTTGTTCTTCCCTGTAGGACTCTTTGAACAGCAGGAGCTAATGTAAGCAGCTGGTATATGTGGAGTAGTAGTTGTTCATTGTTTCTCATAATGCCACTCTTAAAAGTCAGTAAAATTAACTATTGTGGACACTGCATGCTAAATTGAATGCAGTACATGGTTAAACCAGAACCCATCAAGGCAGGATGCCATCTATATCAGAAGTTTAGATGAGTTCAGGAGTAATAAAGAACAAACCAAGAAAAAATAACTCCAAGAGCTAGAAGAGGTGCATCATCTGACTCAGGAAACCTGTAAACCAGAGTTTGCTGGAGGCTGGAAGGATATCCGGGGGGAGGTAGTGCTGTGCACCTACCTGTACTCTTTCCATTGATGGAGTTGTTAGAGACAAGACACTTGTCTAGATGAACATCTGATTTGATGCAGTACAGTCTTTCTTATCTGTAGGAGCGATAAAGGCCTCTGACATCCTGAACTGTTTGTGCAGAGGCGTTGGAGCTGAGGAGCGTTGCTTCAAATACAAGGCCAGTCTAGGGAAAAGGTTATAGTGGAAGTAGTCTTCCTCATTGGACCACATAGAGAAGTTAATTTCTAACTGCTGACTTTCTAACTGCTAGTCCTTTCCCTGGACTAGCAATACTCCGTATCAGTATAGTAATTTCACCTTCATAGTGTCATTCATAAAATTCTACATACACTTTGATACTTTAATATATCTTCCAGAGTTTGATCATGACATGAAGATTTTCCAGTCTACTAATATCAGTCTCCCACATCATCCTCACAGGCAAGCTTAGGAAGTGTGGCTTAGATGAATGGACAGTGAAGTGGATTGAGAACTGGCTTACAGATAGAGCTCAGAGGGTTGTGGTTAGTGGTGCAGAGTCTAGTTGGAGGTTAGTAACAAGTGGTGTCCCTCAGGGGTCAGTACTGAGCCCAGTCTTGTTCAACATATTCATCGATGATCTGGATGAAGGGATAGAGTGTACCATCAGCAAGTTTGCTGATGACACAAAACTGGGAGGAGTGGCTGACACGCCAGAAGGCTGTGCCGCCATACAGCGAGACCTGGACAGGCTGGAGAGTTGGGCAGAGAGAAACCTGATGAAATTCAACAAGGGTAAGTGTAGGGTACTGCATCTGGGGAGGAATAACCCCATGCAGCAGTACAGGTTGGGGGCTGACCTCCTGGAGAGCAGCTCTGTGGAGAGGGACCTGGGAGTCCTGGTGGCCAACAGGATGACCAGGAGCCAGCAATGTGCCCTGGCGGCCAAGGCGGCAAATGGCATCCTGGGGTGCATCAAGAAGAGTGTGGCCAGCAGGTCGAGGGAGGTCATCCTCCCCCTCTACTCTGCCCTGGTGAGGCCGCATCTGGAGTACTGCATCCAGTTCTGGGCTCCCCAGTTCAAGAAGGACAGGGAACTGCTGGAGAGGGTCCAGCAAAGGGCAACGAAGATGATTAGGGGATTGGAACATCTCTCCTATGGAGAAAGGCTTAGGGACTTGGGTCTCTTTAGTCTAGAGAAAAGAAGATTGAGGGGGGATCTTATTAATACTTACAAATACTTAACGGGAGGATGCCAGGGTGATGGGAGCAGTCTTTTTTCAGTGGTGCTCAGTGATAGGACTAGGGGTAATGGGCATAAACTTGAACATAGGAAGTTCCATCTTAACATGAGAAGGAACTTCTTTACTTTGAGGGTAGTGGAGCACTGGAACAGGCTGCCCAGAGAGGTGGTGGACTCTCCCACTCTGGAGACATTCAAAACCCGCCTGGACACTGTCCTGTGCAACCTGTTGTAGGTGACCCTGCTCTGGCAGGGGGGTTGGACTAGATGATCTCCAGAGGTCCCTTCCAACCCTAACCATTCTGTGATTCTGTGATACTGTAATAGCAGTAATTATTCTTAAGATATTTAGTCAGTTAATCTCTTAAACTAACAGATTCCATTCTCAGTGCAAGAAGCCATGCTGTTTAATTGCAACCGACACATGAAGAAAATCTTTTAAAAATAAGGAAGCACAGAGTTAAGAGGGAGGCTGTTTAGCATTAAATCATTACCCCAATAAAATTATCCGTTGGCATTACAGAACTGTATCATTTTACTTCACTTGCTTCAAATTTTCAGAATAATTATGATCCCTTCATCTCAAATTGGTATCTCACTGCAATGCCATAAACCTCTTTTCTTTCCAGGACCAAATAATGTAGTGTACTATATACATTTATATACTTAATTTAAGAAATTAATTTATAGACTTAATTTAAGAAAAATATTTACAAATGTGTATGTAGTGAACTTCATAACAGAGCATTTGTCTTTATTCAATAACTCTAGTAGCATAATAACCTCTATTTTATGTTACTAGAGATAGAGGAGATGCCACAACTATGATGATTCAGTGATGGGAGTGTACTCACCACGAGTCGGAAGTAGGATTTGAGAGTTTTTCTGTCTCTCTCCCACAGAACTCTGATAAAAATACTAGATTTGGGGAGGAGTGGAGAGTGATTATGTCATTTGCCTTGACTTTAGCAAGGCTTTTGACACTGTGTCTCACAAATACTTGTAGCCCAGTTAGGACGTTATGTCCAGATGTGTGGGCAGCTAGATGGGTAAAAAGCTGGGTGAATGGTTGGGTTCAGAGGACAGCAGTTAAGTCGTACTCTAACTGGATGCCAGTAATGAGTTGAGTAACACTGATTTCTTCTGCAGGACAGAGAATTTCTTTTCCTCCTGTCTATTGCTGTTGCAGTACACAAAGCGATACCTGGGGTTAGTGGGATTCTTGAGTTTCAGTGAGAAACAAAATGTTGAAACCATTCCAGAATGAGAAACGCAGTTGTAGCACTACGTCTGAATTCAGAAGATCATAAGTCTGTTCCTTTCTCTTGGGGCTTTCAGCAACTTTGTGCAAATGATTTAATTTCTTTTTACACCTCTCGTGTGTGGAAACTTAAGCCAGGCAACTTAATAACAGTATAATTTTTGGCATCTTATCTTCTCTGAAATAGATTAGGGATTGATCCTTCAAGCAGCTCAGCAGGCTGATCTGAGGGCAGTTTACCACATGTGAGATGCAAATCCTGTAACTGATTTAGCAGGAAAATTAATACAGGGCCTAATTTATCACTGCTGTTCTTCTGTGTTCTGCCGTGACATACACGAATTGTTGTACAACAAATGTATTGCTGTTATTCTATACATAATCGAGGTATGTATAGAATAGGTATGTAATAGTGGTTTCTATTACCCTCTCACAGGAGTGGGACCTGTGTGTTGAACAGTAGTGCTTAGCATCAACTCCTTTCCATTCCTTCCAATGAACTTGAACATGCATGTGGTTATCATTAGACAACCATATTTGTTTAACCTTTCAAAGGAAGGAAGAGGTCTTTGGCACGTTCCCAATAAATCATTTTGGGACTGGGCCTGACTGATTCCTCTGGCAACATATTGCTTCTCACCTGATAAAAATTGAGTGGAGAGTGGCCTTGTAGTGTTTGTGCTGGGTTCGTTAGCGCTTGTGAGAGGCAGATATGCTAATGGGAATGGTACAAACAAGAGGGATAGGTGCTAATGCTAATGGTGATTAATAATACCTTACTGCCTTAAATTGCCTTTAGATTGAAGAAAAAGTCCCAGTCGGTGGATATTAGTGGGTCAGGATGCAACCCAGTGGCAGCTGAAGCTCAGACACCTCAGCCCAGTAAATCTTTGCTTGCCACTAAGACAGCTGCTTCTGAGGAGGAACAGAACAACACCGCAAACACCCAAAGGCGCAATCCACGGAGGAGTGAGTTGAAGAGATATTACACCATTGGTGAGTCTTCTTTCACAGAAAATAATCAACTATGCCTATTAAAAAGGCAAGGTCTTCCTGTTTGTGTTTTATTTCTTTTGGTTAATTGCAGTTGGCTGCTAAGATTACAAATGCCCACAACGAGCATTAAGATGTTGTATCTTAATGCAGATGTCAAACTACCTTGAAAATTAACCTGCTTTATTTATCTTGCACCATTTACAAGAATTGTTTCTTCTGCCTTTTTTTTTTTTTTCTTAAGAACAAGTATTGAAGAAAACATAAAAGCAATTTTGGGAGGAAGAATACAGGAATAAGATAGTTGCCTTTGACAATGGATTGCATCAGAGTTTTGGCAGAGATTGTTTAGAAGGCTCCTGGTTAGAAAGGATTTCCAGTATGGAGAGGGAGGAGGCTTGCGGAGTTTGGATTGGGATTTATTTCCCAATAAATCATTTTGGGACTGGGCCTGACTGATTCCTCTGGCAACATATTGCTTCTCACCTGATAAAAATTGAGTGGAGTGGCCTTGTAGTGTTTGTGCTGGGTTCGTTAGCGCTTGTGAGAGGCAGATGTGCTAATGGGAATGGTACAAACAAGAGGGATAGATGCTAATGCTATGCTTTGAGGAGACAAAATGACAGTAGATTTAAGAAAAGAAGGTATAAAATTTAATTGTGGATTTGTGTGCTGTTGGATTATTGCAGTATAATGTGGTCATTTCTTTGTTCTAAGGTAAATATTTGCATGTATTAAACTTGCCTAAAAGGTAAAGAAAAGATGTGTTGCCTTAAACATCTTTTATTGCGTTATGTCTGAACCCTTGAAGTTGGCTATCATCTTAAGTTATGTTCTTTTTAAAGAAGGAAGCTGCATTAGCAGTCTACACACTTTAATAATGAAGGCTGTATTTTAAGTGATGAATGATTGTATGCGTTTGCATTTTTTGATGTCCTGTGTTCAAAATGGGCTGAGCACCTGCCTTCTGAAAACTCATAGAAGTTCCAATTATCATGCAGTCCTGTCTACCCCAAAATAGATAGAAATGAGGCAAAGTGAAGGCATTGATGGGTTCGTTAGCATCTTGGACAATAGGCCTAAAATTTTACTTTAAAAATCGCAAATCAGATAATGCTTCTTTAAAGAAGATCCTATCATTTAATGTGTGAGAATAGCACACTAAAAAGAAATACTTTATACTTAAGGATAGAACGTGTTTTCTGTAAAAGCATAGTTAAAGCAGTGCACTTGAGTTGCTTTTTACTTTAAAATGTATCCTCTAAGAAATTCGATCTATGGCTTTTTTCTCCTCCTTCCTGCAAATAATCTTAAAGGAATAGGAAAGATATGCGAAGATTGCTTCATAACTAAAGCAGGGGATGGAATGGGGGAGTTTCGCATTATAGTAATAATAAAAGTAGAAATCTACCACATCATCAAAATGAGTTCTTAATCTAACTCACAATTAAAAAATATTATTGGTAAATTGACTGTAATTGAACTTTATTTACCCAAAACCCAGCCTGTGTATGGAAGCACGGACTCAGGTTTGCATTTATCTACTTGTTAAGTTTGACTTGCCTGCATTTTCTCTTGGCAACTTTTACAAAAACCTTATAATGTGAGCTCTGTCAGTGTTAGTAACCTGGATGCGCTTCTCGTGATCACAAGGTCTGAGCATTAATAGTTCAGGATCTAAACCTCAGTGCTGGAATAACAGAATGTTGTTAATACATTGGATTTATTTGTTTGAATATTGGGCAGCATTTGATTTGACAGACTTGTTGACTGGAAAAGACCTCTGAAGGTTATGTAGTTTGGTGTCCTGTTTGAAGTGGGACTCCAGCCAACATTAGATCAGAACAGCCAAAGCTTTGTCTTGCCCAGTCTTGACAATCTCCAGGGGTGGATACTCCACAGCCTCTCTGCGTATCGTGCTGGAACATGGACAGCATGTCCACAGACAACCGTATTCCCGGGCAACTTGCCCATAAACAGAGGCTAATGTTTGTGAACAGCAGTTGTAGACCCTGGGGAAGTATGAGGGGAACAGACCACAGAAAGTGGCCAAGCTTACATGTTTTTCTTAAATATCATCTTCCGTTACCCTTGTATGGAGTACTGGGTGAGGTGGCCCAGTTGGACTGACCCAGCATAGGAGACATATTAGTTTTATGTTCTTCTACATACACATAGTCTGTGTGACTTACCTAAATCACAAGGACTAAATTGCTAGAGCCAATATGACTGCATACTACATAATGTTTGAATTTTGGTTACAGGCAAATTGAAGAAACGAGGTTCTCTGTACCTTCACAAATGTTTAATGGCACGCATTCCTGAATATTGTGAAAATGAAAAATTTAATCTTGGGCAGCACAGTACTGAAACCAGATTAACATGTTTACTCTACTAGCTGAGTTGTCCTGATATTGAGTCTATGGCTTTGATAATCTGAAAGAAACAATAGTTGTCTTCTTAGAGCTCACATCAACTTCAGCATACTTTAAGTTATGACCTATATCGCCCCCTTGATCTAAAAGTAATTTTCTATGACTTGTCTCAAAAATTATTTCTAATAGTCAAAGTCTAATGAAGTAGTGTGTAGCTTTTTGAGGATGAGTGTACTGAAGCTCCTGCAATGGGCTGGGACTCTATAACAGAAAAAAATATCAGATTCTAGTGATGTTTTCTGTACAGTTGGCTGTTAAATAGCTTAAGCAACCACATTAGACCTGTTGCTGACCTAGTACGATTACACAGGGTTTTACCTTGTTTGCATGTTGTTCTCTACTAAAAGCAACCTGTGTCTGAGATCGAGCAACATGAACTAATCATTACTGTGATAAATGGATTAAGAAAATGTGTTAGAAAACTAATGCTCTCAGCTGGCTTTGCTGCTTTGATTTTTAAAATTAGTATTCTGTTGCATTAACCTCAGACCAAATTGGCAAATGACAGTGTTTATGGTAGTGACTAATGGAGCTTGGGCAAACTAATGCCAGTTGTGTTTTGTGTTACTCTCATTTTCCTTACCAACTTATTTTCAGTAAATATCACGATCTTGAAAGTACTGTATGGATATGAGAACTGAGTTCAAATCTGGATATATAAAAGAAGTATGACATCTGTATTTAGACATGTACATATATATAGTTTATATGTTTTAAAATGTGAATGTCAGCATCACGTTGCCTATTAACTTTACGGCTTAGTTTGATTTCTTAATGGCTGCCCACTTTAATGAACAGCCATGCAGCTTAAAATTATTTATAAAGAAATGTGCAACTAGCTTCATCAACTCATGGAAGGAGTAAAATCAAAAATTTTAAATTTTAAAAATATGTGGTTTGTTTTTTTTTTTTTATTTGGCTATGCAGAAAGCACTTCAGAGGTCTTTATATAAATCTTCCCCTTCTCTGCAGACCCAAAGATGTGCGGGCATTTACCTTGCACACATATGCTTTGCAGAAGAAATTGTAGCAGCTTGTGTATGCTTGTAGGTACTGTGTGCAGATAGAGGCAATTGTCTTAACAGGCTGTGTTCCTAAATGCTCTGTAGCTTCAGAATATCTTTTTATTTTTTGTGTCACCTTATGTGTACACAGATTTATCTTGGACCTTTCGAAGTTGAATGTGTAATGAGGAAGGAATATCCTGATAATCCCAAGAGATTTTAAAATTTCATCAGCATTGCTCCCTACTTTAGGGAGCTACCCATAAGAGAATTATTTTGCATTTCATCTTTCCTACAGACTGCATTTCAGATGCTTCACCCACTTAATGAGTGCAGTTGCACTTTTAAAAAGTGGGGAAAAAGTAGGCAAGAGAGAAGAACTGAGAGGAATAGGTAATGGGGAACAAGTTTTGTGCTTGGATGAAATGAAACAGAAAATGGAGAGTCAGTGAGGGGGAGAAATAACTCTTCCATATGGCAGGCTCAGCAGGCAGGAAGGCTTCTGCACCTCCGGTGCTGAACTGGTGTGAAGAAATTGAGTGGGAACTCCGAGATTAATAAGGCAAGTGTAGGAAAAACAGTCTGCATGGTGGGTTGGATGAAGTTTTTTGGAGAAGTCTAGAAACAGAACCCAAGACGCTTAAAAATAAAAACCTAAAATTAGACTTTTTAGATGCCTCAGGCACTTAAAAATTCAGGCCACTTATTTCTGAAGTGCTTATTGTTGAGCAACTCCCTCGAAAGAGAAAAGAAGGTATCTGGGTCTTCAGCGCTCTAAAAAGTGGGCTGGAATGTTATACAACGGAGAATTGTATGGGTAACCTGAATTCAGTCAGGCTGTGTCACCGTAACGCTGTGTCCAGGCTACAAGGAGCTCTTCTCCGCTGGCTTGCACTGAGCCCAGGTGCAGCATCACAGCTGCGTTGCTTGTAGGACGCGACTGAAGGATTGTGGACCATACTTCATGGTGTGATGCCTCAGGATACGTGTTTAGCAATTCATTAAAGTGACTGAAGTAGATAATGTTGTTACCCTATAAAGACATGTAGCTGAGGTGTATATTCTAGTTCTCATTAATCCATGAAAGCCTGGTGCCAAGTGCTTAGATACCTCTCAGAGGATATACCCAGTAGACTATCTACCTAGTAACCCTGGTTTCGTAGATGTAAAAGGCCTTCTTTTGTTCTATTTGCCATTAAAATAAAACTGCAGCACTGGTATAAAGTAAATACATATCTTTATGCAACCATCTTACTTTTAAGTAATCTTCCCAATTCTAGGAATCGGGCAAAAGAAATCATGAAGCAGGACAGTAGTTCATACCAGAAAACATTGTTAGAGTACAGTGTTGGTGGGGAGAGGAGGAATGCAGCAATCTTTATTATATCTTCTAAGAAAAGCCGTAATGCAAACATTGCTGTACGGGCGTCTGCTAGCACAGCTTATTTCATTTAGAAGACAACTATCAGCTGTCTCAGGAGGCATCTTTTGTTGGTATAGTCTCTGTCATCAGTGGAAGGTATTGCTGCTACAGCTACACATGCTTAGTAGTTTAGACAGAATGCATGAGTATGTATTTGTGTACATAATATACAGCATGAGGACACTTGGGAAATACTAATTGCCAAAGTTCTCTTCACTGCAGTGGTTCATTTTTTAAAAATTATTTCATGTTGCACCTGTTTAAAAAAAAAAAAAAAGGAACAAGCCTTTTCTTCTCCATTCTCTCTTGCAGATGAGGTCAGCAGAAATCATAATAGAGAAAATATTTTCTGCTACCTTGACCTGGCCATATTAGTACTCTACACTTGTATATTCCTTCAATATCAACATGTTACCTATTCAGAGTAGTGGAGTTAACTGATACAAAATCAGTGTGGAAAAGAAATGAAGCTTTGGGGATAAGCAGCTCTGAATAAATACATATTAATTGACAAAGTTTCCAAAACAAGTGTCTAGTAGCTAATGCCAAAGTGATAAATAGGAAAAGACAGACTTTCTCATGGACTCCTAATCTTGTTTGTAAGAGAGAAAGTTTCAGCGGGTAGTCACTTTAAATTTAGTTGGGATTAGTTTAATCACTATCACTAATTTAGTACTTCAAAATGTATCATTGTGAAAAGAAGATGGATCTTCCAAAGAATTTAATGGCATAGAAATTTAATGACTGGTCACAAGAATTATTATTAATGCAGAAAACAGTATAAGAGAGTGTTTATAAAGAGATACAGAGTATAATAGAGAAGATTTTATGGGGAACCCTAAAACAAGATCATCTTTTTCAAGTGATTAATAAGTCATAGTCTGTTCTTCCTGTTGTGAAAGGGATAACTAAATGAAAACTGATAAGCTGCTATTTGGTGGATATAACTATACCTAACCCTTCTGCTATATGCTTTCAAGTGAGTCCATTTAAGTCATGACTTTTAAAATTATTTGAAAGCATAAATAAATATCGTTTACATATGCAGTAGATATACTTTCTCTCTGTTTATATACATTTTGGGGTGCTTCCATAAAATTATTACTGGCTTTAAAATATGGCAGAGCTACCAGATTAAGTGTGAATTCATCCACATTTATTACTAAATTTATATGGTGTAACACTATCTGCTAATACAAAACTGTTAGGTGGGACTAACATCAGTCCAAGCGGTGATTTTGTATGTCAGAGATCTCTTACCCTGATGCAGCTTTGTCACTCACGAACCAGCTTAGCCATTTTGGAGAGCTGGTGTGAGAGAGCCATAGACCATTGGTCAGACATCACAGTGAATCTGCTATTGGACTAACTGGAAAAGCAGAACATCGTTGCACCTGAAGATATATGCTTACTTACAATCAAGCTGAGAATCTTAGGGGGTTTATCTCGTGGGACTACTTGCTATTGTAGTCACAGAATCACACAAAGACTCACAGAATGGTAGGAGTTGGAAGGGACCTTCAGAGATCGTCTAGTCCAACCCCTCTACCAAAGCAGGTTCACCCACAGCAGGTGGGACAGGAACGCATCCAGGTGGGTTCTGAATATCTCCAGAGAAGGAGACCCCACAGCCTCTCTGGGCAGCCTGTTCCAGTTTTTCCTCATGTTCAGGCAATTTCCTGTGTTCCAGTTTGTGCCCATAGCCCCTTGTCCTGTCGCTGGGCACCACTGAAAAAAGTCTGGCCCCATCCTCTTCACACCCGCCCTTTAGATATTTATAAGCACTTTTGAGATCCCCTCTCAGTCTTCTCTTCTCCAGGCTAAACAGACACAGGCCTCTCAGCCTTTCCTCATAGGAGAGATGCTCCAGTCCCTGGGACCATCTGCTGGACTCTCTCCTGTAGCCCTCCACTGGACCCTCTCCAGTAGTTCCCTATCCTTCTTGAACTGGGGAACCCAGAACTGGACACAGTACTCCAGATATGGCCTCACCAGGGCAGAGTAGAGGGGGAGGGAGGATGACCTCCCTCGACCTGCTGGCTACACTCTTTTTAATGCACCCCAGGCTATCACTGGCCTTCTTGGCTACCAGGGCACATTGCTGGATCATGGTCAACTTATTGTCCACCAAGACTCCCAGGTCCCTCTCTGCAGAGCTGCTTTCTAGCAGGTCAGCCCCCAACCTGTACTGGTGCATGGGGTTATTCCTCCCTAGGTGCAGGATCCTACATTTGTTCTTGTTGAACTTCATTAGGTTCCTCTCTGCCCAACTCTCCAGCCTGCCCAGTTCTTGCTGAATGGCGGCACAGCCTTCTGGTGTGTCAGCCACCCCTCCTGGTTTTGTGTCATCAGCAAACTTATGTCCTCATCCAGGTCACTGATGAATGTGTTGAACTGATTACCAACAAATTTAGGGGGCTGCCTCTTGCCTTCTCCTCTAAAATAAGCGTAAAACTTATTTGAAGAGCAGACAATGTGGCTGTTCCTATTGTAGTGCACAAATCCCTTCCTGCTCTGAGAGATTTTATTTGGGGTGCCCTAGAAATATCTTATTCCTTTTAGGGGACATGATCTGATAATAATGGGTATATTTACTGTAGAGAGGTTTTCCTGCAAAGCATACTCTGCTTGCTTTCCAAACACATCTTTGAAAGGTTCTTCTTATCATTTGGCCGTTGAATATAATTGCTTTGTCTCTTCTGCAGAATTTAATGTGGTTCCTTTCTGTAGTAACTCTGGAATATCCAATCTCTGTCCTATTTACAAAATTAACTTTCTTTTTTGTTGCTAATACTAGCAAAGCATGAAACATAGGTAGGTATATTAGAAGTTGTTGGATAAGCGGTGGAGTTTGGTGCAGTAGATGCTGTAAATTTGGGCTGTGCTCCCTTCCTTTTAGAGAAGGACAGGTGGGAGATGAAGCTGCCAACTCTCTCTTGGAGAGATCCAGATGCTGTTCGCGCACATTTGCCGAGTCTGACTCTGTCCCATTCAATGTGCTTACAATTTCCTTATTGAGCACTCACTGCTTTTTGAGGAACATCATTCTGATTGCTTCCTTTCAAATACGATCTCAGAAACTTTTACAGGAGGAGGCAATTTTCCTAGCACCTCATTACCTGTTTGTGAGTGATAAGGAAAGGGAAATAATTTGTGGAACGTGTGGATAATGTGGAAAGTGGCTTTCATAGCAACAGTAACTATGCAAAATTCTTAGTCATTCACCTTTCATGAAGATTTTTATTACTGATTCAGATCACATAGCTACTCTGGATGAGCAAGCAAGCATTTGTTCATGTCTTTGTTTTTCTCTTTTTTAGAATTTGAAACTTGGAACTATTAAAAGCCAGCTTTTAGTGTTGTATCCTTCTTTTGTCCTTTACAGATACCCTGTGTATCCTTTGAATATAAATGAGTTCTGAGCTGTAGAGACAGCATCCACCAGAAGAGTGATGCTCATTAATGTCCTTTCATCTCAGCATGCCCCTTTTCTTAGCATCTGGTTTTGTTTTTAATCATATAGATTGCTATCGTATCATCTGCTGAGTCATTTTGGGCAAGAAGTATTTCAGGATTTTATAATTTCCTTGCTTTACATCAGGACGAAGCTGAAATCTTTTATAGTTCTATAGGCAAGCTACTCAACTTGCAAGATCAGCTATGTACTCTTGGGATACTAAAATTTGGATCTCTGTGGGAGAAAAAAGAGGAACAGGTTTGACCTGTAAGTTCTAGGCTGATAGAGGATGTATCACCTTTGGTCTTTCTCTCATTGGAGGCCTTCTGTATAAGGGAAAAAGGACTACTTTAAAAAAAAAGACACAATTTCTAACTCCTCAAATGTGCCTTGAGAACCAGTCTTTTGAGTATTGTGAAATAGCGGAGTCTTCCTTCTAACAGTAAAAGAACAAACAAGGAAAATGTGGATTCACTGCTGAGATAGCTGGGTGATTTAGTTATTGCAGGTGCAGATAATGCTGGGGCTTTTGAGCCTGGAGACAGGGTGCAGGGAGGACAATAATTACTGGTAGTGGGAAAGGGCTAAGACAGGCATCTCTTGAGAAAAATCTTGATCCACAAAGTTCATGGGACTCAATGGGATCCACATGAAGGATGCTGAAGGAGCTGGCTGAGGTCATTGTGAAGCTGCTCTCTATCGTCTTTGAAAGGTCATGGAGACCATGGGAGGTCCGTGATGACTGGAGAAAGGCAAATGCTGCACCCGCTTTTTATCCAGGGAACTATAGGCTGTTCAGCCTCACTTTTAGTCCTTAGGAAAATCATGGGGCATATCCTCTTTGAAGCTATTTCTGGACAAGCGAAGGAAAAAGTGATTTGGAACAGCCCGTATGGCTTGACCATGGGTAAATCATGCTTTTTGAACTTTATTGCCCTCTGAGACGAAATTAAGAGATCTGTGGATGATGAAACACTGGTAGATACCATGAACCATTACTTTAGCAAATACTATGTTTTGGCATGGTCATCGTCTTCCAGAGCATCCCTGTGTCCATGTTGGAGCATTATTGCCTTTGCAGTTGGACTACTTGATGTCTGGAAAAACTCAAAAGGCAGTAAGTCACCAAGATGTTCAGGCGTGCTGTTAGGAAAGGCTGAGGGAGCTGGAGAAGGGACAGATTCAGAGGGACCTTACAGCAGCCTGCCACTATTTGTAAGGAGGCTACCGAGAAGATATCTGGTAGTCTACTCTTTACAGTGGTGCGTGGCAGGATGATGGGAGACAACTGACATAAATTGAAATATAAGAGGTTTAGACTTTATATAAGGAAAAACTTTTTCCCATGGGGAGAATCAAGCAGTGCATCAGGATGTACAGGTAGGTTGTGCAGTCTCTATCTTTAGAGGTTTTGAAGACCCAGGAGGATAAAGCCCTGAACAACCTGGTCTGATCTCATAGGTGACCCTGCTTTGAGCAGGTGATTAGACTTCAGATCTCCTGAGGTCCTTTCCAGCCTGATTCAAGCTTGAAATTTGAGGAAGTGAGTTTTCCTGCACAGACAGAGGGCTGTTCTTAGCTTACCACTTTCATCAGCAGAGAAAGCTCTCCTCAGCCACTTATGAGAGCCCAAATTTTGTAGTCTTCAACAT
The DNA here is from genome assembly GCF_000708025.1 of Charadrius vociferus. Classification (NCBI taxonomy): domain Eukaryota; kingdom Metazoa; phylum Chordata; class Aves; order Charadriiformes; family Charadriidae; genus Charadrius; species Charadrius vociferus. The sequence goes on along the minus strand of NW_009650064.1, from coordinate 1,152,179 downwards.
GGACTACTAGGCTATGTTGACTTCCATTTATTTTACCTGTAAACTTCTCTATGAGAAGAGGGAATATTCTCACACCAAAGCACCTGTTGTGGTTGTTCATATTTTATTCATTCATAAGTCAAATTTGAAGTTTACAGACAGCTTGATAATTCTATACAGCTAAAAAAAATGTACTAAAACTGATTGTAAAAAATTGTGATTTTTTTTTAATTGCAAAGAAAAAGTTTAAAGTAGCTGAATTAGTTATCTGTTCTTCTGATTCCCCACTCTTTAGAAAGAAAAAAAAATGTTTAAAAGTTCTTAAAAAATCACGGAAGACTTGTTAGTGCAAGGAGAATCTGATAGTTCTGTTATACGGAGAACAGAAGTGATCCCTAAAAGTATTATAAAAGCTATGATTTTTGGGTGTTAATCAGAGACCCAAGTTTATTGATAGCATCAAATGTCTTAGTGTATTTTTTATTTGTTTTCTTAAGGTTTCTTTAAATCCATAAAAAAGCCTGTAGAGATGGGAAGGGGCGGGTGGAAAAAGACATTTTAGAAAAGACCAATGCACAAATACCGCAGGTAATCTCAGTTTGGGAAGTGACTTCCCTTCCCTCTGAAGGTAACATTGCGATGGGGAAGCCGGTAAGTTTCCTTCCATACAACTTATATGTGAGCACAAAATCCAAGATCAAAGTCTGATGTTACTATTTCTAGAATAACTATACTAAAGCAGAAGTTGGTTTGGAATACAGTGACGGAGTGGCCAAATCTGGCTGATGCTGGGAATGGGTAACACCAGACAACCAGTCTGGAGAGGCAGGACCAGTCTCTGTCACCATGAACTGCGGTTGTGTCGAGGCAAGGTGGGCTGCGCTGACGGGATGGGACTGTCTCCCTCCCCTACAAGCAGACTGCTTTCCTGCGAGTCTGGGAACAGTCTAATTGAAGTCATTCTTACTGTACTGGGACAGACCCTACCCGCTGTTTAGTATTTCTGGGTCCTGGACATGAGGGGCTACCAAATATCTCCCAGCACATACTGGGCTCCAAACAAGCTGTTTGAAAAGCTTCCTCTTCTACTGCCCCCTTTTTTTTTTTTTTAATTTCTTTTTTCCAACTAATTTTTACCCTTTCCTGTATTCAAGCTTTCTCTACATTGCTAGATAAGAATGAGATGCAATTTTCAGAAGACAGAGCTGCTGGGTTAGGTTCATCTCCAGGACAGCTTGCTCTGAAGTTTCTTTTGTGTTTTAACAAACTGGCTTGTTATTATGCTCTTCCCCAAAAAAACCCCATGGGAACTGAGTGTTGTTGCTAAATCCTGTTCTTCCTGGCCCATGATAAAAATCGGTTGGATTTTATCAGGAGTTATTGTACTGTTGAGTGTTCCACAATTACAGAGCATTAGTATGCACATAGGAGTATGCAAAGACTTTGCAAGCATAAAATATTCAACATTTATGAAAGAAGCCTTTTTATAAATTTAGATACTAATTGACCAGATATGTTCATGAAAACTAAATAGTGGCAAGAGCCCACTATGTTTCCAATGAATCTCATTAATTAATATGCTTGAGAGATTCTTTTATTCTTTTAATTTGCAGAAGATAGAATGACAGTCTCTTTCCTCTGCCAAAGGAAATGTGGCAAGCAGGATTTGTTGTAAGAGTTGTTGACTCGCAGTTTCTCAGGCACCTTAGCCACACATTTGTTTATGAACATGTGTGACCACTTGGGTATGTAATTAGGTGCTTTTGTGATCTACCTACAGTTTAAATTATTTTGTTCCCTTTTCATTTGTGTGTAAAACAGTGTTGAGATTGGTTGTTTGATAGTTTCCCAGGTTTGTAGTATTCTCGCTGAATAAGTCTGAGAGAAAATAGGTCCTCCATTTTTGAAAGCATAAACCTTAAATGTACTAAGAAAAGTAAGCAGTGTTTTGAGAAATTGGCTTAAATTCATTCTACAAATGAAATCACAATTTTTTTATCTAAGAACAAGAATCTCTTGTTTTAACAAAACATGAAACGCTGTTCACAAGTCAAGACTTCCCAACATAGCTGCTAACGTTAACATCAGCTGGGTCCCGAAAACTGCTGGGATCTCAGAGAGAAGCTGTTGACCCTGAGAAAATACTGAATGACACCACTGCTGACTCTGAGCAAACAAAAAGTCATCTAGTGGTGCAGCCCAAACTCAGCTCTAGCAGAAAAAGATGAATCCCTGTGGGGCTGCAACTACGTAATCCACAGCTGCGTTGGATTTGATAGTTTTTTGGTTAAGCTAGAACAATTTTGTCGCATTATCTGACACTGATCTAAACCTGTCCTGATTTGTTGTGGGGTGTTTTCATCAATATTAAGTACATACATTCCCACCTGTCAGATAGAAGAAGATAATATAACAGTTGTAAAAGATAAAGCTTATTTCTTAGTAGCAAAGACGTCATTGTCTTCTGGAAAACAAACTAACCCAAGTAGTTTGGCCTTTTTTACATACTACATTTCTCTTTAAGGGTTACAGATGGGATTGTAACTCATCACAAGTAAAAGGTATGAGAGGTAGATAATTTGGGAAGTAAAGGGTTCACCTCAAACCCCACAGCGGTTTCTTGCAAGAGAGGAAGAATATGTTTTTCCATGACAAGGTTATTCTGAAGGATTGGCTTTTTAAATAAGAATACATCTGGTGGAATGGCATATTCTTAGGAATAGCATGTGCTTATTACACTTGATTGTAACTAACCTGCCAGAAAACACTTTTTCCAATAAGCTCCATTAATAAGGGTGGATTGGGTTCAGCTCAGTGTCTCAGTATTTATTGAGCAAGCTTCCTGCATTTGATGGTCTTTTAGAAGCCCCATCTCCTTCGCTGTTTTACTGCCATAAACACCATCAAATTCATTTTCTTTTCATTTATCGGAGACAGAAAAAGCATAACTTCATTTTCTTTTGGATAATTTGCTGATTTCTTCTTCAGGGCAATAAACATTTTTCTCTACACTGGCAAGAACAACATGCTGCAAGTAAGTTCTTTTGTAATGATTTAATTTTAGTACTTGGGGAGGGTTGCTAAATGGCAGTTAGGGACAACTTGAAAACAGGATGTTTAATTTTATTTTTTGAACATGAATAGTGAAGCTGTCCAACATTGGGAGAGAACAAAAATTCTTTGTTATAACTTGTATCTGTATTATTCAGTGAAGAAAGGCTGAGAGATGATTTCATATGGTTGAAATCGTATGTCTGAGGGATCTATAATTCATCTGAATACACCCTGTATTAATAAGCTCTGCTTGGGTACAGGAAGAGTTATCCGATCGCAGAGGTAGTGGTGTTGGAGACAAGGAGTGGGCAGCACTGAAGGTATGAAGGATGTAGGGTCAGCAAAGCACCTATACAAGAAGAAAGCAGCCAAAGGGTAGGAGTGCAAGCAAATGATAAAGGAGCTCAGGGAGTGAGGAAGACAGGAGCTATCAGAAAGTTCACTTGAGAAGAGCTTGAATAATCATGCAGTATATCAGAAAAGCCCTGCCTTGTGCCATAATCCAATGTTCTGTTAACAAAATCAGCCTGTGTACTTCTGATTCTTGTTCTACTGACGACATTCACAGAATCACAGAATTTTCAGAGTTGGAAGGGACCTCTAGAGATCATCTAGTGCAACTCCCCTGCTAAAGCAGGATTGCCCAGAGCACATTACTCAGGACTGCATCCAGGTAGGTCTTGAAAATCTCCAGAGGAGGGGATTCCACACCCTCCCTGGGCAGCCTGTGCCAGTGCTCTGTCACCCTAATCGTAAAGAAGTTTTTCCGTGTGTTGGAACGGAACTTCCTATGTTCCAACTTGTGCCCATTGCCCCTTGTCCTGTGCCTGGGAACCACTGAAAAGAGTCTGGCTCCATCCTCCTTCAACCCACCCTTTAGATACTTGTAAGCAATAATAAGGTCTCCCCTCAGCCTTCTCTTCTCCAGGCTAAAGAGTCCCAGCTCTCTCAGCTTTTCCTCATAAGGGAGCTGCTCCAGTCCCTCAGTCATCTTGGTTGCCCTTCGCTGGCCTCTCTCCAGCAGTTCCCTGTCCCGTGTCAGTCGTGTTTGGTATTAAGACATTTTTAACTTTAAAGCACGAGGAGAGAGTTTCTAGCTAATATACTTTATTAATAAAAGTACAGAAATCTCATTTCAAATATACTGATAAGACGTGCTTTCCTTCAGTTATACTCTTGTGAGGGGGAAAAGGTGGAAACATTTAGCATGTTGACTCTTGCCCCTTTCCTACCTTCAGGACTTATGTGTGAATAGGATGTAAAAATAGAGAGGAAAAAACCTAAATTTGATTTTTAGTTGCTAGAGACTTCAGTGTTTTTCTAACCAATGTACATAGTATGTATGAATGCAAAATGATGTATCGTGGCATCTGACCTCATACACTGAAGAAGTATCTGTTGCTTAACAGCACAACTGATGTTTCAGTTTTGAATGTTCATAAGATGCCTGTAAATTTGTATATTATCTCTGTGCTCTGGAAGACAGGAGATGCACATTATGGTGGTTTTGTGTTTTGTTTTGGTTTTTATTTGTTGGGGTTTTTTTTAGCACAATGTATAGATTGTTTTATCTTTGCTAAAGGCAACAGTGAAAAAAAACATTATTTCTACAAACAGGACAGATTGCTAATGTTTGCAATTATTCTTATTTTCTGGGGATTATATTCCATGATCTTCAAGTTCATCTGCTCAATGAAACAAGTCCCCTTAAAACCATCTTCAGTAATACTACAGCTTTCTTCTGGTATTTATCCCATTGAAACCTCCCAGGTCTTCAGCTAGCTTGCTAGTTTGTTGCTTCGGGCAGAAGCATCAGAAATATAAAATGTATGTGCAAATTCCTATTATTTATACCAACAGCAGCCTTAGATATGCGTTCTTCCCAAGCATCAAGCCAACAATATGCCTGTTTGGGGAGAGCAGCTGTGTTTTTAAGTCCAAAGCAAAAACCAATGTCCGGGTCAGTTGGCTTCCTCCATCCCAAACCTTCCCGCGGAGGGTCTGTGGACCCCCTGGTCAGAACAGCAGGATGTGCCTTCCCAGGAGACAGGCACTGAACACAGGGGTTTGGAAGGCTGTATAACAGTGCCACCAGGTGATAGCATAAAATGTAGGGTTTGCTGCCAGAGTAATTCAGTTCAGCGATTATTCGGAGATTAACTGTTATAAAGCATAAATCATAATTTTCCTCCCTAGGCTAGTATCTGTGGATCTTCCGAAAGAACTAACCTGTGTTTGCTATAAGATCCATCATAAAGACAGAGTCCATGTATGGGAGTTTTATTGATGGGGTTTTGGGGGGAAGAGTGGGTTGCTTTTGGGATTCTTTGCGATTTTTGTGGGTTTCAGGGAGGCATGTTCAGGTTCTGGCAGACAGAATCCGTTTCTCTGAGCTTGTTTACTTCTGTTATAGCACAGATGAGAGAAGAATCAGGACAATATCCTAACAAATACCGGTCTGGTGTTATTTATGTGAAACCCCAAGGCATGTGGGATAAATGTATTAATTGTTATTGATGCCAGTTTGAATCTAGGTTATTTAGCATCAAGTAATGTTATTTGAAAGCAAATTTAATTTATATGTGACATCTGTGATGATCCTGCTGGGGTGATTTATGTAGAAAAGTTGCTAGGATTGTGATCCCATCCTAGTGGGGAAATTCATATTAATAAAAGAAAATGGAAAACTCTGAGGAGTTTGTTGGCTAACTAGTGTTAGCTGTTTGCTAACACTCTAGACATATTAGCATAATGGGAAAGCTGTTGTCATGCAGTCTACCATCATAGCAAGAGAAAACTAAACAAGCAGGAGTCCCTTACAACACAGGATATTCAGGAAGCACTGATAAAGGTAATACAGAGTGATTAAAGTTTTAAATGATTACCTCTTTAGCTATATTCATGTTTGTTAATAAAAACGGTCTTCAGTTAAAGTGTAATTGGATTTCCTTGCTTGAAGCAACCTGCTGCCGATGCGTATCCCACTCAGGGAAGTGCTACAAGTTGCTGAATTAATGGATGGTGGGGAACCAGTGTGGTTTCAGTTCAGTTCTTGTATTCCCTCTACCAGAGCTTGTTCTGCCCTAGGGTGTAAGGATGTAAAGAAACAGAGAACAGGTCTTCCCACTCTTGGAAGTTATGTTTCTTGTTCAGGAGAGGGAGGGAAGATGATGTTTGCCTTTTTCTTATTTTCTGTTTTTGTTGGGTTTGGCTTTTTTTTTTTTCTCCATAAGCTTTAAATTCACAGCAAACAACTGACGGAGAATTACATTTTCTTTCTGTAAGCTTTTATAAGCTCTATAATTTGTGCTACGTGTCTTAAAGTCTGTGAGAGTCCTTGCCTGTCATTTTGTTATTTTCTGTGATTTTGGACTAGATCCTTCTTCACTTGAAAAAGTGGGATTGCATGCAAGATAAAGACAGTCTGAAACTTCTTCATTCTCTTAATAAACACAACTTGATAGAAGTGTACTTTGTAAACAGCTGTAATGTTGGTTGGTGGGTAGAGGGTTTAAATGTACTTTTATCTTGTTGTGACTTACTCAAAGCCATCTTCATGAGAACGGTTTTAGTCTGTTTAGGCTATAATCCAACAGTTGTAATCCCGCTGCCATCAATACTGCATCAACAGGTTCAGCTCAAACCATTCAATACAGATAATTTCTGTTCATCTCTGTTTCATTTAGAATTTTGTTTCAGGCGATTTTGTTTCACTGGTGCAAGCAGGATCAAGCAATTTGCCACCACCTTTCTTAGCAGAACCCTATCAAAAAGGTTGCTGAAATCAATGAGATAATTTTGTTTCTTTAGAAACCAAGTGTCTGTCTTCCAGTTCCACAGTGCTCTAAGTTTTACACTGAAATATACACAAATTCCTAGTCATAGAATCATCTAGATTGGAAGGGACCTTTAAGATTGAGTCCAACTGTTAACTTTGCACTGCTAAAGCCACCACTAAGCCATGTCCCTAAGCACCACGTCTACCTGTCTTTTAAATACCTCCAGGGATGGTGATTCCACCACTTCCCTGGGCAGCCTGTTCCAATGTTTGATAACCTTTTCAATGAAGAATTTTTTCCTAATATCCAATCTAAACTTACCCTGGCGTGACTTGAGGCCATTTCCTCTTGTCCCATCACCTGCTACTTAGGAAAAGGGACCGAGCCCCACCTCTCTACAACCTCCTTTCAGGAAGCTGTAGAGAGCAATAAGGTCTCCCCTCAGCCTCCTCTTCTCCAGGCTGAACAACCCCAGTTCCCTCAGCCATTCCTCATAAGACTTGTCCTCCAGACCCCTCACCAGCTTCATTACCCTTCTCTGGACATACTGCAGCACCTCAACGTCTTGTAGTTAGGGGCCCAAAACGGAACGTCGTATTCAAGGTGGGGCCTCGCCAGTGCCAAGTGCAGGGGGACAATCACTTCTCTAGTCCTGTGCATGACACTAGTCCTCATACAAGCCAGTATGCCGTTGGCCTTCTTGGTCACCTTGGCACATTGCTGGCAATTATTCAGCCGGCTGTCGACCAACACCCCCAGGTCCTTCTCTGCCGAGCAGCTTTCCAGCCACTCTTCCCCAAGCCTGTAGCACTGCATGGGGTTGTTGTGACCCAGGGGCAGGACCCAGCACTTTCTCTTGTTGAACCTCATGCCATTGGCCTCAGCCTATCAAGCCAGCCTGTCCAGGTCCCTCTGTAGGCCCATCCTACCCTCCAGCACATCAACACTTCCACCCAACTTGGTGTCGTCTGCAGATTTACTGAGGGTGTACTTGATTCCCTTGTCCAGGTTATTGATAAAGATATTAAAGAGAGACGGCCCCAGTACTGAGCCCTGTGGAACACCACTTGTGGTTGGCCACCAGCTGGATTTAACTCCATTCACCACCACTCTCTGGGCACGGCCATCCATCCAGTTTTTTACTCAGCGAAGAGTATGCCAATCCAAGTCATGAGCAGCCAGTTTCTCCAGGAGAATGCTGTGGGAAATGGTGTCCAGGGCTTTCCTGAAGTCCAGGTAAACAACATCCACAGCCTTTCCCTCATCCACTAAGTGGGTCACCTTCTCCTGTTTAAGGGAACGGAACTACCCCCATGAAATTCAAATTCAGTCACTGTGACCATGGGCTAAAATGAATGGGTAGCTTTCCTCTGCTGTATGAATGCTGATCCCCTCTGTTTTCATAATACTGACAGTACCAGCGGGTAAATTAGTTTCTTTGCAAGGCAGGTTATCTGCTCTGCTGTTCTATAACATTCCTTCTTCCTGATTCCAGCTCATATTTCTGATTACTGTCTGTGAGCAACTGTTCAGATGTGTGAGGGCAGACCGTCCTAACCAGAGAAGTAAAATTTCCTGGTAAATGGCAGTACTGGCAGCCTGGTAGTTTGTACCAACTAGAAATCCTAGCAGAAGTTCCTGAAGTTGGGAAGAAACCCCAACGGCTTCGGAATTTGCAGATATGCTCTGATACAGGCTACAATAGTCTCTTCATAATAAATTATGTATGACAGCAGTCAAGTTATTAGTGTTTCTTAATGGCTAGTGATTTAAGAGTTTTTCAAATGCAGCAGATATTTATATGCTGCCATCATTCCGGAGGAGGAGAGGGTAGTTAGTGCATTGCACATCCCACAGGGAAATTAGCTGTTACCCAGTTAAACACTTCAAAATATCTATGCCTACAAATCTGATTATCAAATTAGATTAAATGCCTTCCATTTAGCCATGTAGAATTCGTGAACGCAGATAATTTAAAAACAAGTAAGCTTCACAAAACTTGGAAGCAGATATAAAACTGTGTATGTTTTTTAATGTACAATACAAATATAATCTACACTACTATGTTCAGTGGTGACCCCTAGGTAAAAACATAAATCTGCACAAGCTGTCAGTATTCATAAAGTTTACTCTGAGTTTTCTTCATCAAAGCTTTAAGCAGAATCTGGCTCATCATTTCTGCATGAGGCTGTATGGGGTAAAGGAGAAATTGGCTTCACCTGCACAAAGGTGTTGTGTTAGGAATTGCTGTGATTCAAATAGGCGTATGGAATTCTGTTGGTAGTGGGAAAAGCCTGACAGCTCCTACCTTCCAGGCAGGATGCGTGTGTGCGCAGTGCCCTGCTCGAGCAGAGAGGTGTGTGGCAGAGAAGGGGATGCAACTTGCTTGTTTCTTCCCCCACTTCTTGACTCAACGGATTTGCACCAACAGTGGAATAGTAAATTAGCCCCACTGAATTCACAGCTTCAGTCCACGAACTGGAATTCCTCTTACAACTTGAATAATTTCCTTAGTTGGAAATGTTAATTATGCTTTCTCTAGCTGTTTACTGCTGTGGTGCCCAAAATGTCCACATCTGCTTTTGGCCCCTCCAAATGATGATAATTTTTAATTATTAAAAAGCACCTGTTTATTATTTGCTTTGTGTGTTGTGTTAATTTTTCCTTAAAAAAACCCAACGCTCAGGAGAGAATTCAGCCGAACTGCTCTGCAGTATTGAAGCTAGCTTGGGGAGGAGCAGTTTGTGCTGTTTGCAGAGCTAAACCGTGCCCTCTTGGAGACCACTGACCCTCTATTCAAATAAGAACATGCAGTGAGAGCACCATGTGCGAATTTCTAGTGACTGTGTGAATCAGGATCTGATCACTGAAATAAAACTTCTGGAGGCGCAAACTGGAGTGGAAATTAGGTTCTGGTTGCTGTGCAAAGTAATCGGTGGCAGCAAAGGAAATAAACCTCTCCACTCCAGGTCCTTACTGCGTATGGTTGCACAGTTGTTACAGTTTCACAGCCATCCACCCAAAACCATCAGTAGACATCCGTCCTGTGCCTGTGTGTAATCACATCAAAGAATTTTTAACTTCTGCCATAACAATTATGTGGCAGCAAAAGTATTTTTTCAAGATGTAAGCATAGGTCTTCTGTTGCAGCTCTCGTTCTAGGTTGTCAGTGTGAAAGTACAACCCATGAGACATGAGCTCTGTGGCTGTCATGTAAATAAATGCTGTTATTTTCATAGCATTGATAAATATGTACATAAACTATTTCTGTTATCTAGAAAAGGGATGTAAATGTGGAAAAGAGTCTCATTCCAAAAGTTAAAAATACTTCAGTATGTTCTGTTCTCAAACCTTAGAAGATTTTGATTAAGAGCATCTTTATCTCTAAATATTTTACTAATGAGCACATAATGAATTAACTGCTTCCCTCATCATGCAAAGTTTCTCAAATATGGGGCGCTTACTGAAATTTGATAGTGAGGACACCCTGACATTGTTCAAGCACATGATTTACTTCTTGAGTTAAAAATGTTGACTGATTCAAGCTAATTACAAGATTACTTTATTAAGCAATGACAGTATCTTGAATGAACACAGTGTCTTCCCAGTAGCTATCTCATTTAGTAGTTTATAACTAATGTTAAGTGATCAAACTCTTAATTACCGTGACATCTGGGAGCCCCATTAGTGAACCTCTGGTGCTTGGTGCATTACAAACAGGACAAGAGTTGCCGTCCTTGCTTCAGAGGATTTCCAGCCCGAGAGGCTGCTGTGGAAGGCACGGGGCCAAGCAGCACAGAGGAAAGGGTGAGCTGTGCGGGGACTGGCCCTGTGGGACTAAGGACCAGCCCAGGAGGCTGCTCTGAAGACACCTGCCCTGCCTGTAGATATCTGGGTTTGCATATAAGGTGATAAACTGAACCGAGAGGATCCAACTGTAGATGTTAAGGTGCGAACGGTGCCTGTGCAGAACTGTGACTCCGCATTGCCCTTTGCTCCCCTGCACAAAGCTTGGCCATAGCATATGGGTTTACCAAATGGGGTCACCACGAGCTTGGAGCTCTGGGCAGAGCGCTGCCTTGCGTGCCGGGCAGGCAACTGCTGCAGCTTCTCTCGCCGCTCTCAACGTTGCTGTAGGCAGTACAGAAAGAGACTTAAGCTTAGGGTAGAACTGGAAGGGTGCTCAAGAAAGTCCTTCCAAGGAGCAATACTAGAAGAAGAAGATAAGTACGGGGGAATTAACATTAGTTAATTGAAGCTGGCCTAACTGGCGTATCCAAGGCAGAAGCCAATTTCTTCTATTATGGGCATATAAGAGTCAGGAGGCAATAACTTTAGGGTGTTATACGATATTCAGGACTAAGGGGAATGGGTTGTAACAGACAGTTACAAGTTCTTAGGATATAATTTTGCTCATTGTGACTTTTTGATATTTTACAGTGTCAATTAAATAAACAGAACAGATTTTTCCTATTTACCTGCTCAAAATACGGATTTGTGGAGCATGGAAGGAGTTGCTTCTGGTTATATCAGGAGTCTCTGAACCTCATTTTCCTTTTTTGTTTTTTTTTTTTTTTTTTTTTGGTAGTCAGCTGAATAAGAACTTTAGTTTGCCTATGAGCCATGAGATGAGAGCTTGAACTGACATTTTTTTATGTCCTCAGGTTGCAGATGTTCATGATTACTTAGAGTTTGTTTATTATTTATCTAATGTTTTTGTACTTCTGAGAAGGGTATTTAAAAAAAAAAATGTTGTTAGTGTTTTATGTTTTATACAACAGCATTATGTTTTATATGAGATAATCTTATTGGTGCAGCCAAGGGAGTATATAAGGAAAATGTTCCATGTCTGTCCTGCATTATAAAAAGATAAACAGCAACTCACCTTGCAATCTTGTATATTATAACCATGCATGTCCTCTAGCAAAGCTCTTTCCTTCTGAAATATTAAACTGTGGGACCGACATCATTATTTTGGAGTAATGATAACCCAGTGTTATGATATTTTGAATTTATAGAAGTACTTATTATTTATTCTTGAGAGGTCAAATGCTTTTCTGTGATTCTGTAGAGAATATAACTAGTTTCCCAACTGAACACTGAATGTTACTTAAAAAAAAATAAAATACTTGAACTGCAAGGAAAAGTAATATTACACTTATTTGAGCTAATATGCTGCAATTATGCTACTAAGAACTCATTGAATTAACAAGAGGCTATCAAGCTTTTCGACTCTGGTCACTAGCCCAGAACTAATTCAGGCCGGTGGCTCTGGGTGGGATCTGTGCCTTTGGAATGAACTGCTGATATGGGAATGGTTTCTACTGGTCAAGTGTGTCATGAAAGCCTATACCAATTAATACTAATGAGCTGCTATAGTAGCAGCCATGGCACAGAGACTGAAAGGTAGAGAATAATAGTGTAAACCTTAGTCTCTCACCTGTGAAGTGGTCTCTCCAGAGCTGTGTTTAACCTAATTGGTAAGATGGCACTGAGAATACGTTCAGGCTGTGGTAGTGCGGTCTGTCGGTCGTGCTAATAAAGCAGGCGCTCCAGTCTTCAGTGCTCTGGTCTAATGTACCCATCATTGCCATTACATTCAATTGCAAGTCATGGAGAACAACTGCAAAACCAGTTGTGTGTGGCACAAGGAAGCATTTTATTTACTCATGGCAATAAAACCTACAGCTCAATTTGAAGATTAGCTCATCTATGCTTATACCCTGGAGGGCTCTCAGGCATAGTTGTTGCCACCCCGAACTTTAAGCATATAAGCACCTTGAAAACAGGCGAAAAAACAACACGATATGTCTTTTTGTTTCCTGCTTCTAAATATTCAGTTATTGTATGGTTAAAGAGAAAGCATCTATGCCCCTTTGACTGTATGGTACGTTAAGAAGAGATGAATCATTTATGAATGTGTGCAGGGATTCAAGGGACAAACTGCTCCCAGCCTCAGACTGGTTATATGAGGGAGAAGGTTGCTTTTTTGGCCCAGAACCATCCTACCAGGATGAAGCTGGAACAGGACCCATCCAGGCTCGTGCAGAGCGCGTTGCTGGCGCCTGGGGAGCGGAGGAAGTGAGCTGTGGGCTCTGCCTCACACTGCCCTGCAGCGCTCACTCCCAAAGGCTGCGGTGTTGGAGTGCTCCTTAGATGAAGTGTCTTCTCAGCACCCACAATATTTTGGTGTAGCTTTATTCTGCCCTCAGCGCACACAGTTGGGCCTTCAGTGTTTGGTCATATATTTAAATGGCTATGAGGTCTGCAGACGCAACAGGCTGGAAATTTATGTGATGATACAAAATGAGCAGAAGTGAGGTGAAGAGGAATCTGCATTCTCTAAGCATGCATAAAAGACCTGAATATTGGAAAGGTGGTTTAAAATTAAAAAAAAAAAAAAAAAGCCTGTGTCATGGTTGTTGTATATGTCTTTGCAGCAACCGCAAAGATTCTGACTGGCTGCAAAAGCATGCAGGACCCTGTCACTCTGCCTGAAAAGATTTTTAACCTTTAAAACTAACACACAAACATCCCAGGGCTTTTTTTGTGAGTGATTCCTTGCTGGATATTTTAGTCCTACGTTCTCTTTTAGTTTTGTGCTCCAAATGAGATCATTCCTATTAGCCTATGGAATTCATGTGGGACAGGCAATTGCAGCAGTGAACTGTAGAAACAACTTATATGGTGACTGATTCTTCCTGGAATAGCATTTTTAAGGGCACAATGTGTTCAGCAAACTTCCCTCTTGACATATTACATGGATGACTTTCTCAGACATAGGCCAGGCACAAATCTTGCTCTTTTGACATGGCACAGCCCCAAAATAGCATTAGTGTCATGTCTGCAAATACAACGGGGCCAATTTGCTAATAAAAATCGCTAGCGACATCTATCAACTAGATTGAATTAATCAGATCATTGCCGCTGTAGCAGAGAATATAATTGTTCCTTGATGTGAATTCTGGGCCTCCAGTTACACAATCAAAATGGCACTTTCCCACAAAGATGTCTTCAGATAGTGTTTGCACGCCTACATCCCTAGCGCTGCCTGCTTTCACTCAGTTCTTAGCAGAGCTGTATGAATTGTGTGTCAAGCGTAGATTTGGCACTTCCAGTATGTTTTGGGGGAAATTTTATAAATACAGTGTTGTGCCTAAAATACAATGTTGTGACAGAGCTTTTCTTTTGCTAAGTAAGTTTGTTTTACCTTGTTAATCATTCAATTTCATATGAGATGTTAGCTGTGTAATAATTCTGAGGAAACAATCACGTTACAGTGTATTTTAAATAAATCTATGCCTCAGGCTTCTAGAAATGTAGTAAATAACGCGTCATTGCCTTTTCTTTTTCAAAATCTGTATACAACAGCAGTATTTTGTAATATAGCGTTAATTACTGGTGATATTTATAAGGTTTGAGAATCTCACAGTTTCGGTATGTAGAACTAGAAGTTTGGAATCTTTTTTTTAAGTTATGACAGAGGAAAACAAATTAGAGAAAATTAGGAAGAAATATGAGTCATTTGATTTCTCTCACTAGGTTTTTTTGTTGGGTTGTTGGGGGGGGGGGGGCGGTTATTGGA
>NW_009650064.1:1118977-1137641 GCF_000708025.1 Charadrius vociferus | reverse complement strand
GTGTTTCTTTCGCTTGGTTTTTGTGTTTGGTTGTTGGGGGGGGGGGTTGTTCATTGATATATCTTCTCTTGAATTCATAGTCTGGGATGATTTTGATCTTTCAGAGGACTGATGAGTATTTTACTGCTCCGTGATAGAGTAGGTCTTTGTGAAATAATATTGGCAAAACCAGCAGGTCCCGAAAGAACAAGGAGAAAAAAAAATTAACTTGACCCCCACAAAAAACTTACGCAGCCTGTTGTGTCTCTCCAGCAAAGTGGCTGCTGGAGGACGTACCCCCAGCAGCCTCTTGCTTTTATCTCCTGGGTAATGAGAGGGGGAATAGAGGGACCAGTGGCATGTGGATAAGGGAAGGTCTGGGTGGGAAGCACAATGCAAAGGCACGAGAGCAGCATTGAATGGAGCTGCTCAGGAGGCAGCAGGATCTGCTTACCATCCATGCCAAGGACAGCCTGGCTCTCACAGAGCCATTCGGCATCTCTGCACTTTACTTTTCCAGTGCTCGTAGACTTCATTAGCTTGAACAGAGATGCACTCAGCTGGCTCAGACCCAGCTGAGAGAAGGCTGACGAAGCCATGCGTGCTGAGAAAATTGGTGCAAAATAGTGATTCTGCTAGGCCTAGCGAAGCTAAGAAAATCACATTGGATTTAGCTGACTGTGCAGAGCCATTTGTGTGTCCATGTTAGTCAGTTGTCCAGCGTGCCTGCGAGCTGCCTTGGTTTCGCAGGATGCTTGCCCTGGCTAACACGAAGTGGTCGGGTTGTCCACAGGTCCTGGAAGCAGCAGCAGTTGCATTGCCCTTGGGTTAAGAAGCTGCGCTGGCTCTTCTGTGAATTTTTTTTTGGCAATTTCAGATACAGTGGAAGCTAATGGATATGCTGACTTCTATTCTGCCTTGATAAATGGAGAACGAATTAAACATTTTTTCAAATAAGATAGTTGGGGATATTAAAAGTATCGCCTTACTTAGGTTTTATCATGTGCACAATTGCCTTGGGCAGTAGCTTCTATTGTCTCGTTATCTCAGTCCATTGAAGTATTCTGCTGCCGCTTTCATGTAGCCTGAATGAAGGCTGTTAGCATATCCATTAAGTTTAAGAACTGTCATTGCCTAGAGACAAGATCTAATATTGTCTAGAGATCAAAGCCTTGATTGATGGCAGCCATTAACACCATCTCACTTTAAGATACCTTCATGTCCACACAGTCTATCCAGACCAACAGGTTCAACATCTTTTCAGTTAACCTATGTGATCCTGCCTCTGTTTTCAGCCCTGGGCTGGGAAGATGGCTGAACTGTTTCATTAGTATTGCTGAACTTACAGCAGGACTGTCACCTGGGGCTTCCCCAACAACGCAAGTGTCACTCATTCAGGCTCTGTCCTTTCATTGGTACCAGTAAGGTTGCTTTGAAGTCAAGCCATGGTGCCCTGCTGTGGAGGAACGGGTGTCTATGGGTGTGGAATCGATTGAGATTCCGCACTGCTTCTTTGCAGTATTTTGTAAATAAGATAAAGGGCTTCCCATTTATATAGTTAAAGTGTGTGGATTAAGAATTATTGTTGTATTATCGTCTGGATGTGCCATGTGCCAGGACTAGGTGAATGCAACACTACTGTTGTGACACTTACAAATACTTAAAGGGAGGAAGCCAGGGGGATGGGAGCAGTCTTTTTTTCAGTGGTGCCCAGTGATAGGACAAGGGGTAATGGGCACAAGCTTGAACATAGGAAGTTCCATCTTAACATGAGGAGGAACTTCTTTACCTTGAGGGTAGTGGAGCACTGGAACAGGCTGCCCAGAGAGGTTGTGGAGTCTCCCACTCTGGAGACATTCAAAGCCCGCCTGGACGCTGTCCTGGGCAACCTGTTGTAGGTGACCCTGCTCTGGCGGGGGGGTTGGACTAGATGATCTCCAGAGGTCCCTTCCAACCCTAACCATTCTGTGATTCTGATTCTGTGACATCTATTACTACACAGTTTGTTTACAGTTGAATACTGTTCCGTAATAAGGAAAATTGCTTATTATTTTTTTGAAGGATGGAAAGGAAAAGTTGTGTCATGTTTTTTGTTCTTAGCTTGTTTTCTACATGATTACAGAAGGTTAATTACAAAGATACCTTCATTTCTGCAGTGTAGTGAAAGCTCATAGCCTTCCTGAGTGTAGGGGTATGGCTTGCAACATTAGTAGGAGTGGTTGGGGTGTGGTAAGGGATACGGAAAAAAACATCCCCAAGCTTTGGGATAGATAAAAACATAAGTAAAGACCGGGGAGGGGAGGGAGAGGGGGAAAAGATGAATAAGAAACTGAGTAGACCTCATGCTCCAGGGACTAGGATGCCTGCGGTAAATTGGATCTACAGAACTTATTGTTAAAGCAGGTTTATATATATTCATTACATTTTCAGACATGCTTAACCAGATAAGAACATAAGATATTTTTTTTTTTGTAAATACACGAGGTCATGTCTTAAATGTCCAATCTGTAAGGTCAAAGTCTTAAAGACAGTTCCTTTATTAAATATGCAGATTGTACCTGGGTTTACATGAATCCATGGGACCAGATAGGATGCACCTGAAGGTGCTAAGGAAGTTGGCCTCTCTGTCACCTTTGAAAGGTCATGCACATCAGGGAGGTTCCTGAGGACTGGAAATAAACAAATGTCACACCCATCTTCAGGAAGGAGTGTTACCTGCAAAAGAGAACTGAGTCCCAATTCTCCCAAAACACAAAGACTATGTTTAGAGAGGAGACACTGCTTTATTCTGGCCAGAGTGCACGGTGGAGTATGTCCACAAATCATGCACACCCCATGGCAGCTTTCTTGTCATATTTATACACAAAAGTTACATAGTAGCACACTTCCAGTTACAATTGGTTAGTAATTTACATTTAATTATAATATTGGTTATGTCATTCTCCTCAGTTACTGTGCCTGTGCAAGGAAAGGGTCTTCACATGGGCAAGGGTCATCTTGGCCTATGGATGTGATTTTTAGTCACTTTTCTGCCAAGTTGATTAGGCCTTCCAAAACACGTAGATTAGTAGCATCCTCGAGGTTCGTATGCTCGTCTGCTCCGCGATGTTTAAAAACAAAGACATGACACCTGCTCTCTTTGATTAGGTGGTGTTTTTCATACAACTCAAGGATAGAATCCTCGTTATCCATGAGAACGTCTCAGAAAGTTCCTCTATTAATTAGCCCAGAAACTTGTGAAGAAACGTTCCCAAGGCTGGCCATCTGGCCAAGTCATAACAAAATGGTCATACACAAGACCCTGTATCAGAAGTTCAGCTAATGCTAATAGATAACAGGCCTAACTAACTTTAATGCTAACAACTTTAATGTTAACGAAAATGGCTAAAATTTTAACTACAAGACAACAGAAGGATGTAGGCCAGTCAAACTCAACTCAGTCCCTGGGATGGAGCAAATGGAAGCCACGTCCAGGCTCACAGATGCCAAGGTAATGACTGGGAATGCCCAGCATGGATTTACCAAGGGCAAATAGTGTCTGAGCAAACTGAAGGCATCCTCTGAGGAGACGAGTGGCTCACTGGATGAAAGGAGAGCAGTGGATATTTTGGACTGACCTCCAGAGGCTACTCCTGACCTAAATTATTCTGTGGTTTTCAGCTTATAGTCTATGGACTCTTGTGGGTCCATGCGGTGCTCCTAAGATACTCGCACAGCAATGAAGGCTCAGGTCTTAAACTCTATACCTGAGACTTGTTCTTCACAAAGATACTGGCTGTGGTCCACCACTATTGTTGTATTTTGTCTTCAATTAAAAAGAAACAACTTTTGCTGTGAACTGGTGTTTTTCAACACCTCACTCTTTTGTTATGTTCCCATCCTACTGCTGTGGTTAGAAAATACCTTGTTGTGAAAAAGCTGTTTGGGTCACCCGGCATATCGCTGGTGAAAACTTAAAATAGTCTTGAGTCTGCTGAATAATCACAGTAGGGATGCGGGATGCCGTCACTTGTGGACTGAGGATCCTGACACCTCCTGTCTTTAATGGTGACCATGCTCCTGGGAGACATATCAGACTAGATTGAAGTCCTGCTGGCCACCTAGCTGGGGCACCACGAAACCTAGTGCCTGCAGGAAAGCACGGCCAAGAAATTACTACTTTGTGCCGGCTGCTCTGACTAAAGTACTCTCAGCACTTACGTGCATCAGTAACTTCAGTGTCAGCACTACCCCCATCACTGAAGGGAAGAAACAGCAGAGGTTTTGAGGGCTGGTAATGAAAAGACACCCAATGCTGAGGGTGGGAGTGGTCACAGTTTGGGGGAAAGCAACTATCCAGGAAACGGCAGACTGGATTTTGGGTTTCTTGTTATGTTTCTGAATCTGGTAACTCATCTTGTGGTTTTAGGTGATGATTGCAGCTGGAAAATAATACAACATAGAAAAGCTTAAACTATATAATGTGAATAAATAAAAAATAATACGAGAAACAAAATAGTTCAAAGCCACAATAGCGTATCCTGAAGTTTGGTTGTGTTTGGATTTTTTTCTATAGCAAAAATGCTTCTTACTTAAATGAATAACCTGGATTTTGAAATTGGGTTTTTACTTTAACACTGGCTTTTGTCATTTTGTCTAATAGTCCTGTTCTCAAACCCAAAACTATCTGAAAATTATTAGAATAAATGAAAAAGGAAAGTATGCATGCCCATTTTAATAGTCCATTTGAAAAGTAAATACTTTCCTCCTCTTCTCCCCCCCTCCCCCGAAGACTCTCTGGAGATATATGGCACATCAGTGCTTTTGTTTGGGAGAAAATGCTAACCTAGAAAACAGGAAAAACTTCTAAAAGAGGGGTGGACCAGCTCATTCCAGGAGCTTGGAATTGTGCAAATGAGATCTATGCAGCATTTAAGTGTTGGCTAGTGAGTTCACTGATGTTTCTTATTTGTTGATTTAGACTGACTCTACACTGTACAAGATATAATTTGAATAGATAATATAAAAACACTAAGTCTTTGGGGTTCTCCCTACTTATACAATCAAATGAGAATCAGAAATCTATATGGAAGAAAATGTTTTGGTCTATTTATAATGCATGCTGTCTAGACAACTGGCTTTATAAAAGGAATATTTTCCTGCTTTTTTGTTTTTCTAAACAGAAGAAGAAGTTTGCTCCTGGCGCTAGTTGTTAAACAAGGGAACCAGGGTAGCACACGTGTAATCCATGAAGCTGGTACCGCAATGTCTGTAAATGATATTCGGGTGTAAGTAGGAAAAAGATTTTGGCATTCAGCACAGGGCTAAATATGAGTGTAGACTGCTAACGAGATACACATACAGGGTATGCAGTCTTGTTTGAAAAAAAAAAAAAAAAAAGCAGACTTGTATCTCTTTCTGTAGACTTTTGCATTTTAAAATATACCATAAATGTATGTGCCTCTATTACTTTCTGGGAACAATTCAGGGGAGACATGCAAGCACTATATATTACTAGAGCCCTCAGACCAGATTTAAGAGGGATTTAAGGCACACAGACACCGTGTTAGGCCTCTGCAAAGGAGTGAATAACTTCTGTTCACTTCAAAGCTTCAGGTTGAAATCCTGAACCCAGTAAAATGGATAGAAAAATTCTGTTGATTTTAGGAAATTAGGATTTCAACTTTAGAACTTCATCTTGTGCCTATCAAAGTGAATGAGTAATGCCATTGATTAAGGTGAGATCAAGAATGATTGCGTCACTAACACTCTGTAGTCACTAGCAGTAAAATATAGGTGATATCCTTTTAGGACCTTTTAGGATCTTTTCCACATGAACTTCAAAGAAGTGATGATAAATGTCTGTATAAATAACCTTGGTAACATCAGAAGAGAACAGTTTCCTGCCCTCAGGAAAGTTTATGGCAGATACAACAGATTTATTACTAAGCAGAATGTATATTTTGGGGGCCTGTTTGTTGGATTTTGTTTTCTTTTTTCTTTTTTAATGAGGCATCAGCTGTTTACTAAAGACTAATTAGAAGAAATTTGTCAGCATTTGTGGATTTGTTCCTTTCATGATTCAGGAGATAAGCCTGCTTTGTTCTTTCTTTTTTCCTTTCTCTCTTTAATGAAGTGTTTCTTAATAAACTACTAATTAAAATCTTCTGCACCCATATTTGATGACAGTTAATTTGGGACAGAGAGCCCTTCTTACTGAATCTGTGTCTCTCGTGAGTCCGTCTTGCAAACAGATTGGCCGAAAGGGTATGTTTAGATCCAAAGTGTGTCTTTGCACATCAATGCACGTGTGTGTGCCAGGTTAGGCTGGGATGAAGGGTCATCGTCCGACATCCAGGAGGCTCCTGACGTGCTGAGTCCTGGGCAGCCTCAGGAAGTTCCCTGTGCTGCTGTGGTCTTTGGGTGTCTGAAAGTCCCTGCTCCAAGAGCCGAAACTCCTCTGGCCTGCAACTTTTTGCTAAGGTGCAGAAACGTATTTATATGATCATACCAGTACTCGGAGCTGACTCATTTTATTTGCACTGATGCTGGAATAATGTATTTCTGCAAGGAGAAACAAACATAGAATTTCCAGAAAAAAAGGAGCAGGACTGGGTCTTGTTTAGGTGTCCAGTTAGTGTGGCTGGGTTTGCTTACAGCTGGTGTGACTTACACTTAGGGGCTCAAAGACAAGTAACACATTTAATATGGAGAAAGGGGGCCTACAGGAGAGCTGGGGAAGGACTTTTTACTAGGGCATGTAGTGATAGGACTAGGGGGAATGGCTTTAAACTGGAAGAGGGCAGGTTTAGATTAAACATTAGGAAGAAGTTTTTCACTTGAAGGGCGGTAAGGCACTGGCACAGGTTTCCCAGCGAGGTTGCTGAGGCCCCATCCCTGGAGGTGTTCAAGGCCAGGCTGGACGTGGCCTTGGGCAACCTGGTCAAGTGGGAGGTGTCCCTGCCCATGGCAGGGGGGGTGGAACTCGATGATCTTCAAGGTCCTTTCCAACCTAAACTGTTTTATGATTCTATGAAAAGATGTCTAGCCTTGATTTCATGAGCTGAACCGTTACTTGGATTTGGAGTGTTTACTTGTTGAAGATCTTGTTTTTTTATTATTCCTGACTTGCATCCAGGAATAAGCCTGGTTGTGTTGGAGAGATTTGGTTCAATTAAGCAACTGAGCTTTCAGGATGTTCATTATACTCAGATGCTGATCACCCTGAAATTTTAATACAACAGGCAGAAAATGGGTACCCATGACAACACATTTACGTGAACGCACATCAAGTTTTCCCCACTATTTTGTGCTGGAAGGCTTGATGCACTGTCAGCGCAGGGAGAACACAAGGATTTTCCCCCTGTGGTCGCTCTTTGGATGAAAGATGAGAGGAGCCTGCCTTTCACTTAGTACTTTGAAAGAGCCAAACCTGTTCCTCGGTTACCTGGCAGGTGACTGAACCACGCAGAGCCCGGAGGTGAGGGACAACGAGCAGCTGGTGTCGAGCTTTTTTTGAAGTATGGACACTAAATACTCATGTAAACCAGGGTCTTCCTCAAAAGAGACCTCATCAGGCTTTTTACCTTGCTTGCTTGAAATGCGAAGGGAAGGTCAAAGAAAGACTCTTGCCTGAGTCTATGCTCCCATACGACTGTCTTTTTTTTTTAGAGGTGGCCATTGGAGCATCTCCCTCAAGCAAGGTCCTGCTCTTGTCTCTTCTCCCCGTTGCCCTTTGGACCTTCTCTGCCTCTGCCCCCCGATGGGCTTGATGCTCAGGGCACATTACCTCTCACATATGTTGCGGCTGCCAACCCAAAGGTGGGAGAGGAGGCCCCCGGATTTTCATTTGTGTCTACGCTATACTTGTCTCATGTCTTGTTCTCATCTCTCTTCAGAACAAATGAGCGGGTCAGTCTGCTACAGCATTCCTCTCTGCCTTGGCCTGTAGGTAGCTTTCTCTGTCAGAGGTACCTCGGAGGATTAAATGTGGCTCTTGGATGTGGCTTAAGTTGATCACTGCTTATAAAGTATTACTCAGAGTGTCATAAGGGTTGTCTTTTTCACAGATTTAACTTTAGGGAAGTGAAGCATGAGCGGTAGGAAGAAGTTCGGTGTCCCATCAGCTGAGTGTAGACAAAACACTGTGGTTGCTATATTTTACAGGGAAACTTCCTTCTGCAGAGGTCCTTAGGAAAACAGGAAAAAATATCCTAGTGCACTCAACTGTAAAATCCACTGCTTCCGTCAGTATACTGATTTTGGTTACCATTTCTAAAAAGACTGGGTGAATGAGTTTGGGTCTCACCTTCAGTGACATACGTGGATGTACTAGTGAAGCTTTTGTAAAATTTCAATGTTTAATGAAAGGAAAATTGGGCAAGTCCAAGTTAGTGTATAGCGCTGATCTTGCCTACCTCCTCAGACTACAGATGGTAGATACTTCTACAGCAAATCATCTGTAGATATAGTTGGCAATCAGGCAGAGTCCTAGCAGGCAGCATATGTAGCTTCTCAGTTTCTCAAATAATGTAGACATATTGCAAAAGACTACCTCAGTATGTCTTCAAAATCTTCTGCTTCACTGTTAGCTGCTAGTTGTTGAGTAGATCCCATTTCTTCAGTGGCTCCAGCCATAGAACTCATGACCCATTCCTCGCCTCGCATGTGTATTGAAGTGCCCATAGCTTCGATCATTGCTGTCTCCCTCTGGGGACGTGGTGGTGGCGCAGCTCCTTCCTCACTGGATGTCCCAGGAGGTGTTGGTGGGGATGCCCACAGCCTTCCTAGTGGCTCTACACACAGGCAACTTCTCCACTCAGCCACTGTTTCTTGCTGCGAGCATTCCTCCTTTGAGCCTCTTGCTTTGTGTTAAGTACCACCTGAAACACAAGCTGACTGGTGTCGGTATTGCGGCTCTCCTGAGGTGTAAGGCAGCACTCCGAGCAGGGTGACTCCATCACCCTGCAGCTGGTTGCCATCCACTGCAGCTGTTCCCTGTTATGAGACACCAAAGGGGCAGATTTCTGCCCATGTAGATGATACCACCTCTTCTTACAATGAGTTTTTCCATTATCCCTCTCTATTTGTTAATAAGTGAAGTTTGCCTAATTTAGATGAGACTTTTGATTTCTCACATATCCCAAATTGTTGTAGCAACAATAGTAGTACTGACATGACTCCAAAGGAATAGGAATGCTGGATAAGAATATGACTTTCCCTTCACATTTCCAGGGTTTGAACTCTCTGCCCCCTCATAGCTTCTTTCTCTTATGTCCTGCCAGATTATTTCTGATGCTGCTTCCTGACTTGGCTGGTGATTCTTAGTGTACTGCTTAGCTGTACTTCATTGGAGACATTGTTATTTTAGGAGAATCATGTCCCTTCAGATTAGTCATTTAGAACGTACTGGAGAGACATATGTTTATATGTGTGTGTGTGTGTATATATATATATATATACACACTGGTATTTATATTTTTAACTCTATCTTCAAAAGCCATGCAGAAACCCCCTGAAAAATAGTGTTTTGTAAAAGGCACAAAGAATGAATCATTTGAAGAATTTACCACCTTTTTCACTCTGGAAAGTAAACAGGTACATGAAGGCAAGATAACTTATCAGAAAAAGGATATGGCTCATCATAGGAGGTGGTTCTGCGAGGCGAGGTTGGTTCTGATCAAAAAAGTGCTGAAAACTTAAGGATTCGGTAAGATTTCATTATCACATATCATTCTTCCAAATTTCTATATGACTGATTCTTCCCAACCTCTACCCCTTGCTGCTGGCCCTGTATAAACTGGTAAATCCTAGTTCGGAATGGGTGTGTTCTCGTGTTGTTGCGTCCCTCCAGAAAGCGAAGGAAGTCAGTGCAGAATCAAGCCAAAGACATACTTACGGCAAAAATCAGTTCAGATCAACTCTGCACGAATCTGAGCCTAATCCAGTACAAATTGGGTCAGTATACAAGTAGGTGACTCTGTTGGTAGTATTTGCACATCTGTGTTTTAGCGAGTAAGGCACAGGTCAGAACTAGAGCACTCATGTTGAGCCCTGCTCCTCCCCTTGGAGCCGTCTCCTCTCCCAGGGCCTCATCTTCTTCTGGGCTTCTTCATCTCCACCGCCTTGTACCCATCCCTTCCAGCGCTCATCCGGGTACCCCAAGCTGGTGGCTGGTCCCTACCCTGTGTCTGGGGGAAGGATGTGCCAGCTGGAGGGTCGCTTGTCAAGAGGCACCTTGTGCTTCAGCGTTAGCTCGTCATGCTTTCCCTGCAGCCTGCCGTACCGCCGCTGCCCGTGATTACAAGGAAACCACTGCACCGAAAACACTCATACTGTAAATAAGAGGATTACTACATTATGTTGGACTCAGAGGAACGATCTTTTTGTTTCTCTTCAAAGGAAGAAAGAAGCAGGACGGAACTTTTTTTTTGTGGTAGTTTTATACTGCAGGATGGAAAGATTAAAAAGAAGACAGAATTTGATTTATTTTAGCTTAAAAAGAACTGTGTGGAAAATTTCAGAGATTTGAATGTAATTTATCACTCAGTCGTAAGTGGGCAGGAGAGCTGCATGGTTCTCCAGTAAAATTGCAAGGAAGTGGCTGTCTTTAAAACCAAGGACCTTTTGGGCTGAAGGAAGACAATGTTAAGCATCTCATTAAAAAGTTGAACTATGCTTTATGGCTATTTTTACGTATTACGGTCAATTTTAGTGTTTTACAAAATGTGCCTGAACATACTTTATCCTTAAAAAAACTGGGAAATCATTCAATATGTGCCCACAAAGGCAGTTTGCAGCCTACCCTGCCAAAAATTCAGCAAGTCCACTGACAACAATTTTAATGGTCTGTTAAGATTAAGCAACATTTTGATTGGTTCATTAGTCCAGGGTTTTTTGATTGGTAAAGGAAACAACATCAGTTCTATACTGTTAACTCCATTCTCTGTTTTCTTTTTACTATTTGGGTCAGCATTTCTTGCATTTCCAAGATACAAAGTAATTTCTTTGCCTGCCCATGGCAGGGGGGTTGGAACTAGATGATCTTTAAAGTGCCTTCCAACCCAAACCGTTCTATGATTCTATGAACTTTGTGCATATATACAAGAAAATCTATTTTTACCTTGGTTCTCACAGAAAGGAACACTAACTTTGCTGTTAAGTGAACTTGTTTATGAATTCCAAAATGTATATTCCTTCACACTACTTCACAGAACTTCTAATCCTTAAAAAGAAAAGAGTTTAGTAATTTAAATTCCTCATCTCAGAAAAAATACTTTTTATTTTTCTTTTAAATGTACAGTCAGTTAAATGTCTCACTAACTTCAACAGGGATAATACAAAGTCAGGTCAGTTACTTTAGTTGCAGATATGCGTCTGTACATTCATAGCCTTATGTAAAAATGTTCTGCTGAATTTATTTAGATTGTATGATTAAATCAAAAATGGAATTTTTACCTCGCTGTGAAAATGAAAAGCTATTTTCTGATTAGTAATTCTCAGAAGTTTGTTAAATCTGTGGAGAGGGAATCGCTGCTGATTAATGAAATTGCAGTTGATTCACTGACACATCTAGTGCAGGAAGGTGTGGGCAGGATGCACACTGCCTTTTGGCTACAGCAGCCAGAGTTACTGCATGATGCTGATAGAGATTACTCAGCTGTAAGGAGAGGGAATGAACATTACATCGGGTTGCATTCCTTTTGTGTGCATAATTTACCATCTTTCCTCATTCATGGCATTGCAACGGTGCAGACCATGACACTGCATTAACTTTAGTGGGATTTTGCTTCAGCCCGTGGCCCATAGGCTTGGAGTTCACTGCAGACCCGTGTGCTGGGATATTAAAACTCCACTGACTAAAGGATTTTCTGAAATGTCAACTCCACTGAAGGATTGAGTTCTTTGCAAAATGATTTTCCTTACATGAAGTAAAGGTTGCCTTTTATGGTTTCAGTTCCATAGGCACCTATATTTGGCGATACGAGGCTCCTTTGCGCAGTGCATGCAACCAGGAAATCTGTGTTTGTATAATAGACTTAGTTTCTTATCAGACTTGTTGCTGTTATTTCATATCTGGATCAGACATGAAAACCAGATAACAAGAATTAAGTTCAGAATATCAAAGAGTGAATAAGTAGCATATATACCTGCAAAAGAACTCAATTTAAATGTGCTAAATTGATTAGTTCTGATATAATTGTAAATCAATACTTTCAAACCCCAAAGCATGTGATGCTTGCTGGAACACAAAGCAGTTACAACGCAAGACTCTTCCCTCTTTTTCCATGGTTCTGGTTTTTCATTGACTTTGCTGCATATGCCCTGCTTTTTTAGATAATGGTTTGTCTGAGATGAACCACACCTATATGTTAATGTGTCACAATTTAGCATGAACTTTGGAAACACACATGACAAAACCCAAAGTTCCTATAAATCTCACCTTCCACCAACCAGTTCAGGCCATGTATTCTGAACACCATGTTAGAGATCTGTTATTCAAGGGCCTTGAACCCACTTGGCGAGTCTTGTAGTAAAGGAAGCATTTTCTTGTTTTCAAGCCCACTTTATATGCAATTCCCTATTTTGTATGTGGTTCATCAACAATATCAAGATCAGCCTCTTGTCTGCTACAGAAGGCCCACCTTTCCGCTAAAGAAACCACTTTTGGCTGTGAGCAGTACAGGAGCCATCCCAAGAAAACCATACTCTGTATTTTTCCATCAGCCTCCAAATGACGATTGAAGGGAGGGGAAGAGATGCAATAAGAGGAGTCCTCTGACCAGCCTGCCAGAGGGACCCAAGTCCCAGCCTTGCCAAGCATTCCTGGCCAGTGCCGGACATCTGTTCCAGCTCCAAACCAAGTTCTGCTAGGCCTGGCTTTCAAGATAGTCAAACACAAGCCAAAGGAACTCTTTATTTGTCCGTGCTGCGTACACTGAAAATCTACCTCAGCCAAAACTGACTCAAGGTGAAAAGTTTGGGCCATTTGATTTTTTTTTTTCCAGCAACACTCCTACGCATGAAAGTTTGCAAGCCCTGAGGGAGCACGTGGTAGGTCATGGTACCTTGTGGGTCACTACATGGGAGTGACCTAAGGCACTGTGATGCAAATTTTTATCCCAACTTGCCAGTGAGTACTGCAAAGGGTCAGCAGCCCTGAGGTGCTGGTTGGCCCCTTATGCCTGTTAGGACTTTCTTCTAGCGCTATTGAGACCATCTCAAGCTTATGAATTATGTGGATGCCCAGGGAATGTAGCCCTGAAAGTGCCTGTGGATCACTCTCACTGAGCTGATGTGGGTGAAGAGGTGGACATAAAAGAGGTCAGGAATGGGAGACCTGGGGATGACCTGGAGCCAATCGAAATAACAAAAGAGAGTTTACAAAGCTAGACAAAATGCTAAGGACAGATACTCATAAATTAAATAATGTTATTGGGGTAGGATTGTTGGTGTTTTATTTGTTTTTTGGTGTTTGTTTTTTTTTTCCCTCTGAAGAAAACTGGAGGAACAGAAAGGATCAGAGCAGTAGCTACTGTGCTTTAGCTGTTCCCAGCTGGTGGCTGGCATTTTAGGAGCGTTCCCAGCAGGCGTGCTTCGGAACAGCGGTTTGAATACTGTAGAAGAGCGCTCTTGACAAACCAGCCTTAGAATACTAGAGATTCAGCTGACTGTGGATGTGGTTTAAAATTTAACCCTATTTTTGTGAAGTGCCTAACACACATTTAATTTCTACAAAAGTAATTATGATAACCATAGCTTGCTTTGGGACTGTGCTCAAGTGTTTGAGGAATATCTGGCATTTCGGAGTTTTATAGAGAGATTGTATCTGCTATATAAAGCTGTGTAGCTAAGAATGCAAAAAAAACCCAAACAACCCAAAAACAACAAAAAAAGAAAAGGCTGAAATAATTATTTCCAGAATACCAGCTATTACAAAAGATTAGCAAGAGTTTAGTTCTCAAAATACTTTATTAGTATAATTTGAAACAATCTGCTATAGGAAAAAAAAAAAAGATTAAAATATGAACCTGCATGAATGTGCAATAACCTCACCGTAAATTATGATAATATTCAGTTGTAAGTGATACCTGAAATGGCAAAGAAGATTTTAGGGCAAAAGGAGACATTACTGAATGACTGTTTAAATTTATTAACTACAAACAGCAATGTAGGAAAGATTTCTCTTCTAAATCTTTTTCCTCCTTTTCCAGGCGGAAATGTTTATTTTGTTCCCTAAACAACTTTGATGTATCATATATGTTTCATTATTTTGTTCCATTTTGTTTCAAGCTTCCTGTAAAAATGATTGTGATGTGTGTATACATTATATTTGCTGGACATTTCCAGTCGAAGATAATCTGTGCCAGATTATCTTAGAATCATAGAATAGTTTGGGTTGGAGGGGACCTTTACAGGCCATATAGTCCAACCCCCTTCATGTAGGGGCATTTTTCATCTCTTTGGCATCTGGCAGCAGGTCTAAGTGTAAGTTGGATACTATCTATTAGAAAGAACTCTTTGCAACAACAGCATTTTCAATTGTGAAATCTTAACTGTATGGAATTATTAACTTGAAACTCTTTTCCTTAGTAAGACAGCAAGAGCAAGAAAAATAACTTAATTATATGAGTTCAGGCAGGTCCGGCATTCTAACATAAAGTTTCAACTTGAATTTTGTGTTTCTCATTCCTCTCCATGTTAAGGTAGTAAATTTTCACTGGAGAATTATTCAGTCCTTCAAAGGATTAAAATATATCTTAGGGTTTATTGAGATAGCATTTTTCAAAAAAACCTAATGTTTTCACAGTCTACTGAATCACCAAGAATAAGGATGTCGGGTTTATAAATATGAAGTAAGAATTACATTGCTACTGGTAGCATCACAAATAGCTGCAAGCATATAATCTCTCCAGAAAATGTAGGTTTATTGCAATATGTAATTAGAAAAGTTGTATTTGTGGCTTTGAATTCCTCACCTCTGTACAGATTTGTTACTACGAGTCTCTATTCTTATGCTTTGCATTTTACATCCCGAGGACATTAGGATTTAATCAGAATGTCAACAGTGCCACATTCTGCCACAGAAGGAAGAGTTTTAATATTGGAGGCTTGGCTAGTTAATGAAAGTGATGTGTTTGCTGGAACACACACTTGAGATTCCCTTGAAAGCAAGCCCAGATCTAAAATTTCCAAGACAAGTTGTAATTCTTTCAGCCAGAAGACCAAACCTACCATCTGTGAAGCTGAAATGTAGTTTTGCTGCGTTTTGAAATACACAGGCCAAGGTCATGTGAAAAATCTGCATATTGGCAAAAGTCTAATGAGGGAAATCTGGGGCTGAGGATGATAGCAAACTGGTGCTCACCTTACTGAGGAGGGATTCTCATGCAGTTCCTCCATTGCCTGCAGCTTTTGGATTGTATTTTTGTATGGCTCCAAGGTCTGGCCACCTTGTGAGATTAACATGTGTTTTCCTTAAATGGACTTTGTCCTGATGGGCATTCCTTCTAGCATCAATATTGTGCCCACAAAAAAAAAATAAATTTGCAGTCAAAACTTACAGCTTTCATCCAGAGTACTCGGAAGTCACCATCAGAAGCAGAGTTACACCAGCATCACGGTAAGGCTGCTTTTACTGCATGAGTAGAGGTTCTTTTGCTCTGTTTCATGCTTTATAGGGGAAGGATTCAATTAGCTTTAAATCATCTGTAATAAAAATGAGAAGTCAATTAAAATGAATGCAGTCTTCTTCTTCAATGATAACTTAAATTCATGGGTTGGAAAGTTGTCAAAAAGTTGCTTGTTGCTTTTATTTAAGATCATAATTGCTGGAGAGGAACCACAGCTCCTATTTTTAAATGTGCTCTCCTTATGTAGTTCCTCATATCCTTTATCCTCCATTGTTACGAAATATTTGGTTAACTAATTACAATTTTAAGGAAAAAAGATTGCCATAGAGTAAGCAACTGCATTCTCTTAGTTATCCTTCCTGACAAGGATTTTATGTGGTACTTTTCATCCTGGTAAAGCAATTTAGCCAAGATTTGAAACGCTCCAAATGAAGAGAAGGTGTGGACAATTTCCATGGACTCCTGAATGTAGTTTTTCGACTACTGGCAAATATACCCCCTCTGTAGGCGTACAGGTGCAATGCAGAAATGTAAGGAAAGTAACATCAAAAGGATCACCTGCAGATTCAAACTGCACCGAAGAGTCTCTCTCTGGAAGGTAAAAGGGACTGGAGGAGAGCAGGGAGAAATTACTACTCTTGTCAGAAGCCCCTTTGACAGTTTATGCCTTTACTTCCTGACAAAATATTTGGAAGAACATAGCATGTATAGCTTGTGATTCCAGTTTCTTTATGTAGAACTGTAACTGTCATGGGACACAGGTTTGAAGATTCTGAAGTTCTCCGTGCAGTATCATTCCTGAAGGATCTGCCTCCGGTGTACCAAGAGTTTCTACAATAACAGAATGAAGCCAGAAATATTAGGGTTCAGACTGTTGAATCCAAGTTGAGTCAGAGATGATCTTCAGCTCCTGCCTGTCTGTTTGGCAGGAATATTTATCTGCACCCTTTCCTAAGGAAATTACAGAGCACTCTTTCAGAAGCGTAATAAATGAGAACATTATGTCCTTAGAATACACTTACACTTTCATAAGTGATTACTACCTTAAAGCCAAGTGGAGAACAAATATATAACTTCTGCTTTACAAGGTGTGGAAGGGTTTTTTTTGTGTACAGTGCTGTTTTGTATACAAACACCCTTCCTGTTTTACCCGCCTTCATGTCCCCTCAGTTGGGACAGGCAGCTCATGTAGGGCTTTAGCTTTAGAGCCTTCTCCTTTTCTTCAGAAGATTACAGATATGATTATAAATCTGAAGACTTTGTTCTTTTTGAAGTTCATTGCAAACAATATAATTTACTAATCTTTGAGGAGGAAAAAAGGAGAGGAAAAAAAAGGAGGGGAAAAAAGAGGGACCAGTGGTGAATGCATTTTGAGGAAAACTGAAAGGACACTGTCTGTACTGATATTGGTGATTGCCCGGACCCAGGTGCAGGACTTTGCACTTGGCCTTGTTGAACTTAATGAGGTTTGCATGGGCCCACTCCTCATGCCTGTCAAGGTCCCTCTGGATGATATCCTTTCCCTCAAGTGAATCAACTGCACCACTTAGTTTGGTATCATTTGCAAACTTCCTGAGGGTCCACTCAATCCCACTGTCTATGTTGTTAATGAAGATATTAAATAGTATTGGTCCCAATATGGACCCTTGAGGGACACCACTTGTTACTGGTTTCCATTGGACATTGAGCCATTGACTATAATTCTTTGGATGTGGCCATCCAGCCAATTCCTCATCCATCTAACAGTCCATCCGTCAAACCCTTGTATTTCCAATTGAGCAACAAGAATATTATGTGGGATGGTAAATAGTTCACTTCATTAGCGTAGCTTCATTAGCTGGTGCCTTTGGAGGTTTTTCATAAAAAGAATCATGTGGAAGTTGTACGGCTCTATGATTTTTCTCAATCACTTAAGTATGGACTTTCCCCTATAATCTGGCTGGAACTTCCTTCATTGCAATTGGAAGAGAAAGAGGACTTTTCCTTCCCACTGAGATTCAGGAGGTTTCAGAGTTTTGTTTGTTTGTTTTTTTTATTTTTTATTCTAAAAGCCATGGACTGGCAGTCTCCAGGTGGCTCAGGGTCCTAGGGATTTCTGAGCACTTACTTCAGATTTCTTGCCTCTGACTAAAAGAGGCTTCTAGCTGGGCTTCTCTGATCCCCACCCATCACAGCTGGACGGGGACCTCAGCTACGTGCCGGCTGGGACTTAATGTGACAGAAGACTTCTCAAAACACATCTCAGCATGGCTGCTGGCCACTGTTTTCCTTAGGGCTTGCATTCTCTTTGTCAGTCCATTTCTGAGGGGATAAAAGAACATCCCTTCTGTAGGCTAATATATGTGTTCAGCATTTTTAAAGATCATAAGGAAAGAAATAAAGATTTTTTTTATTTAAAAAAAAAATCCTCTGGAAGGTCTGATTCAAAGGGAGAACTGCATGTGTGAGCTGCTTGGAAATACAAAATTCTGGGCAGTTCTTCCTGAGGGGTTCCTTATTTCGAGTTCAACGCAAGATCTGGTCTGTCTCTGATGTGGCTGCAAGGAAAGATTCCCAGATATGGATATGACTCAGAGGAAAGATGTCTAGAACACCCAGAATCCTTTGTATTTTTCCAGTTCTTCTTTCACATAAATTATCATATAAATGATCACCCTTTCTCTAAGTGTTTATTTATCCAGGCAATCTTTCCCAATCTCATCCTGCCCTCCAAGGGGCCAGTGGCAGAGCGGTACTGCCTGTACGTTGAAGAGTTGCCCAGGAGAAGGCACTGCAGTTGGTTTGAGTTTGATGACAGAAGAATAAAAATTGAGGATGATCCTTGGCTAAATATAACTTGAGTTTTCACAGTTGACACTGAGAAAAGCGTGAGCCGTGGGGTGACTGACTCGCAGCTTTGCTGAGTTACATTATGTACTAGGTTATGTGTGAGCATCTGGGTATTTCTTTTCAGGTTGTGCCATTGTTGTTGCCATTTGTGGCGTTAGTTTCTTGTAACCCATGTGGATGGAGGCTGTGAGCCTCCTGTGATGGGTCAACCCATCACAGTGCCAGCGCAGGATTTTCCAAAGAGG
>NW_009650064.1:1100053-1118929 GCF_000708025.1 Charadrius vociferus | reverse complement strand
AAGGGCCAATCAGGGGGGTTTATCTCTAAGCATTTCTTGGCAGGGAGGGGGAAAAGCTGAAAAAAAACAGCTCAGTTTGTGTCCTGCTGGGTCTTCACCTGCTATTAACAAGTGCTGGTGGAAAGCGGGAAGAGGGTTTCCCCTCACCATGTTATAGCTATGGATACATAATTCCGTTCTTCCTACATTGAAGGCGGTGTTGTGTCTTCCAGCACAGTTTGGCTGCTGCAAAGATAGGTAGTAGAAAGAATTGCTGTCATCAAAGAGTGAACAGAAGATGTTATTTCTGCTCCGAAGTATTTTTAAAATCTAAAATCTCATCTTAATGCTGCAAAATTGTACCATATTGTTTCATCACTGCTGAGATTTTTCTTCTCTGTTTTTCCTTGTCTCTTTATCATTTTTGTTTTCTTATTATTCTCTCATTCTCCTTTCAGTAGGCACGTACTGTATCACAGCAGTGCCTGAAGAGTTGTTTATACAATGTGAGCAAAAATCTACTTCAGGGAATATGTAAAAAGTAAATCAGAAAACAGAGGGGGAAAATAAAGTATTTTCTGGGTACTCAGATGAGGCAGAATACATGCCTGTGGTTATAGAGGAGGAGTCAAAGGTTGGACTTAGGGCTCCAGTAAAGTATGAAGAATCCCACGTCTTAGGCTTTCCACAGTAGGTGATGTTATTTCTGAGGAGATCCTGACCTGCTTGGTACTCCCTGCATGCTAGTTCCCAGAGGTGACCTTCTCCTGCTCAGGGGATTCCATCAAAAACAGAAGTTGGGGAGAGAATGAAGAAGTCTCTGTGAATCCTTCATTTGCACTAAGAAAAACCTTCCAAGAGAGCAATAAAAATTGCATGGACGTGCTTTCTTCCTTCTCTTCCAGTAACCGTGCCCATACCTCCACTACGCTCTTACAGGATTACATACGAAATGCGTGGTATCATGGAATTTCGTGTGTAAGGAGGGAACTCTTAATGCTGGAAGGACAGACTGCTAGAGAAAGTGGTCTTTTTACTAGATCTACTATTTTTCCTTAAAACTCTGTCTCTGATATTTGTGATTTCAGTGCTGTGTGGATTTTCAGATACTGAATTTCTGTCCTTGTTTGAGGTAAAACAGGACCAATTTTGTTCAGTAACTTTACTTTTTAGCTAGGCCTCTTCTAACTAGTCAAATTAACAGCATATTGTGCAATGTTCACTCTCTGAGTGATAAGACCAACCAACTTTGTTATTTACCCCGTTGGAGGGTTGGAAGCGGAAAAGAGTAGTGGGGTCCCACCTGCAGGGAGGAGCGACAGACAGGTGACCCAGAACTGACCAACAGCGTATTCCACCCCATCTGCCTCATGCTCAGTATAAAAGCTGAAGGATCAAAGGGTCAGCCCTCTTTCTTCAATGGCCAGTGTCCAAGGAGGACTCTTTCTGTTTGTCTGCCTTTGATCCCGATCCTGAATGCAGATCCGGAATCCAGTTCCCCTCCGTCAGTGAGTCCAGCCTGGGACTGCCCCAGTCCCAGCCAGTGTCATGATTGTCATCCTGGGAGCTTGATATGGTTTTGTATATATTTCATTTTTTTTTTTATTATTTTATTATTAATATTTCATTAAAATAGTTTAGTTCCTTCTAAACTCACAAGTCTCTTTTTTCCCTCCTCTGCCTCTGTCTTTGAAGAGAGGTGGGGGGCGGGGGGGGGAGCATCTGTCACGTGCCTGGTGGCCGGTTCGGCCTAAACCACAGCAATTTCCCTGCCTGAAAGACTTGTTGCAGTGTCCTTCTTTTTGCTTGTTCACTGCTAGGTTCTCCTCCTTCCATAGAAATACAAGTTTGTGAGCTGCGGGTTAGAATCCATCATGGAAATGCTCTGGAAATAAGGTAGCTAACAGTACTTTTTGTGCTTTCAAGGACATAGTTTCTTATATGCTATAGAAGAGGAATGAGTGCGTAAACAAAAGGGAAGAAACAAAATAGTAAGACCTCCTGCACTACAGACTATGACAAAGAGAAATGTGAACCTAAGGTCCATTGTGTGGCCTGAATACTTGCCAAAAACAATCCATCCTGCCTAATGGCCACAAACTGGTATTATTGGCTTGCAGTATCTCCATTAATAAAGGGTTTTGCATAGGAACCAATAGCAAGGTATAGTTTTGAACAGATATCTATTGGTACATTCTTTTAAACAAAGTTTGACAAAATGTACTATATTTAGAGTTGTACTTTTCCACTGTCAAAATGTTACATCTCAAAACTCTGCAGAATGCCCTTAGGGAGATACATGTTTCTGTATTCAGTAAGGAGGCAAGAAAAGATGTGGCTGGCATGAACAAATCTTGGTCAAATGCTTTACTTTAATTCTTCTTCTGCATGGGGGGTTTCTCTGAAAACAATTAACAGGATGTTGCCCTTCGCTTTTCTCTTGATTAACCCTCTTCTGCCCAGGGTACTAGCCAGTTTATTAACATTTTGAAATAAGATTTTGTAGTGGAATAGAGAAGCAAAGTGCAGGACTTGTAGCAGCACCAGAGGGGTTCTGCTGTAAAATCTCATGGATACCCACAGAATCACAGAATCACAGAATGGTCAGAGTTGGAAGGGACCTCTGGAGATCATCTAGTCCAACCCCCCCGCCAGAGCAGGGTCACCTACAACAGGTTGCACAGGACAGTGTCCAGGCGGGTTTTGAATGTCTCCAGAGCGGGAGACTCCACAACCTCTCTGGGCAGCCTGTGCCAGTGCTGCACTACCCTCAAAGTAAAGAAGTTCCTCCTCATGTTAAGATGGAACTTCCTATGTTTAAGCTAGTGCCCGTTACCCCTCATCCTATCACTGGGCACCACTGAAAAAAGACTGCTCCCATCCCCCTGGCACCCTCCCTTTAAGTATTTGTACGCGTTAATAAGATCCTCCCTCAATCTTCTTTTCTCTAGACTGAAGAGACCCAAGTCCCTCAGCCTTTCCTCATATGAGAGATGTTCTAATCCCCTAATCATCTTCATAGCAACCTCCCTCTTGACCCAAAAGCAAAGCTGAGTTGAGTGTGACCCCAGAAGCCAGAAGAAATTGGCCCAGAGCATTGTCTTCATTTTTGACCATGCCTGTTCACTAGATTCATGTGCCTTGGGGTTACGCCATTACACCAGTGCCATGTCTGATCAAGTACTTCTCCAGTGGAGGAATATACCAGCGTGAGACTCCCTTTAGAGAAGTTTCAAGAATACGATTTGTAAAGCTAACGCCAGAGATTGTGCCTTCTTAGAGGCCAGCAATGCAAGATTTGTTCCTATACATATAAGGAAACCATCCAGAGTTATGTGAATCATGATGCTGTGCCCTTCCTTTGGAAAATCATGTCAGATGGGGTAAATAACTCCTTCCTTCACTTGTAGATTTTGTCCTGCAGAACAGTAGACATGAGGTGTAATGGAAGATACGTTCATGCGCTTTGTCAAACCTTTTTAACAGTGAAAACAGAAGGCCACAGAACTCCATTTCTTGTGAGCAGAACGGTTCTTAGCTTCTTCACCCCAGTATCCCCACTGAACAATCCAGTACACAGTCCTTCATATTAAAAGGGATGAAGTGAGGCCAAGTGTTTAAGAAAGGCAGCCTTTAAAGAGGCTATTTGATACTAAGCTAACACATACTTCAGTTAGTGTCTCCTTAATGCAGCTTCAGGCACTTTATGCATATCTCTATCATCAGCTGTATAAAACTACTATTATTAGCTCAGTCACTGGTCATGTGGGAAAAGAAACTGTTCTCATCAACACGGATATCAAAGATAGGGAGGGAAAAAATGAAGCATTTAGTGTTGTAACTGTGAAAAACAGCTGTACTTTGTTCATGGCAGGTAACACAGTGTCTCCTTGAGAAAACTGGGTGAGTCAGGCGTTTATTACTGTTTTCTAGTAAAGCTGTTTAAATTGACAGCCGTATTTTGAAAGGGAAAATTTGTTCTTTGGGGATTGTTTGTACACTTTCTTTTTAATATTTTGTTCACTGGTTCTGTGAAGGATAAGATTCCCAAGTAGGCAGTCTGCAATTTGTTTGTTGTCATATGTGAAAATACTTTGCCACTTATAGTTGTCTGCTGACTCCTTGCTGTGATAGTAGGATCAGTTATTAGAGATATCAAATGTTCTCTCCCCAGCACTGCAAGAGCTCAGTCTCAACTTGTGCAATGCTCTTGTTTCACTGAGTGCATCACATTTTCATTGCAGAACCATCCCACTGAACATCTGCAAACTTAATTTAGAGAAGTACAATGGCATTAGTTAAAATATTTCATATGTTTTATATAAGTGAAACCATGAAAGAGAAAAAAAAAAAGACTTCTGAGGAATGTAAATTACTAAAGTACAACAGAATCAATCACATGCTACTTTGCTGTAAGTCATGAAGTGGCTCACAGGATCATTCAACTGCTAACTAATGGAAGGAGAATTTATTGCACTTACTGATACCTGTTTGCTGAAACTCACTTTTTTCCCCTCCTTAAAACATTATCACTATCTGTAACAGGGAGTAAATGTAAAGAGCAGTATCTCAAGTAAATTTGGGTCTGGTTGAGTGTCTGTCAGTATGAAAGAAAGGAGGAAGAGCATCATCTGAAGATGGTTTGGAGAACACCCCTATGGATCTATTTGCACTTAACCTTAGACTAATATTTAGATTTTCCTCTTGAAGCATGAGTTCTGGAAAACAAAAGGCAAAGACATTACAAACAAAGCACTTTCAAACACTGGAGATCAGTCTGACAGTAAAGAAATCCATCTCTGCATTATATGTGTAGATGGCAATGAAGTATTTTTTTGTGGAGGGCTGGCTGGACAGCATGGTTACACTTTCGTTGCCTCACAACTTCTGCAAGATTCTGTTTGACACTAAGTCTAAAAAAGCATTCGAAGAGCAGATCGTTTAAAGGGGAGTGACAGAGAATGTAGTGGCACTAACATCTACTTATATAAATGCTTTTGTGAAGACAACTGAAAAATTAATTTTTGAGGAGGAAAGGACAATATTGCTTTGCAATAAAACAAACCCTAACTGTTCTGCTTTTTAATATTTATAAGAATTTTTACCTTCGAATGATGCAAAAGGACTTCATAAAATGCAAGAGTCGTGGCAGACCACAAAATTGAGCAAGATTTTCCTATCTGCAATACGCCATGGCAATCTGCCCTCTAAGGTCTAATTACCTCTTTCAAAAGACTTGTGTGATTGTGCAAGCTGCGCACAATTTCTGTTCCTAATTCTTTTTCTTTGGGGCAATAATGCTGATACTTGAAGAAGTATTTTGCTATCCAAACAAATGGAAAAGCATTTAAACACTGAAAACACTGCTGTGGATATCAAACTTGTGTAATAAATTGTGTTTCCCACCACAGAATATCATCTAGGCTAACCACTCAGCGATGCTGGTTTGTTGACTGAGACACCATTGTCCTGAGTCAGACCAGTTTACAAAATGGAAAGACAGCTTCTACATCCAGACCGTTTTGGTCATGCTGTGTCATGGGTAGCACTTAGTTATGGTGAACGCAGAACATTACGTTGCTCCTGAAATCCCTTTTTATATCACCATTAGAGACTTATTCTCCTCTGCTATTTCATTCAGTAAAAAGCTTTTCTATGCATCTGCCAAACCACTCACCCAAGGCCCTGCAGCGGTTGCAAGCTTGTTTTGCAGGCTTACGTGCAGTCCACGGAGGAGGGGTGGGGAATGTTTCTGGTACCAGCAAGTCCTTGTGTCGTCCAGTCTGAATAACCTTGGAAAGTGAATGCTATAGCTTGTGCTCCCTGATGTCATCATGCCTATTAAAAGTAATATTAAATGTTACGTCTGTTGAGAAATAGTGAATTGTTATATGCTGTCTACAAGTTGTAATTGACCTCAACGTTTTTGATCACAGAAGTAAACACTGCATGCATAAAATCATGCTTTATAAAATGCGACTTTTTGCTATCTTTTCTTCTACCTGCTGGCATGAAACTGTAAAGGTAAAACACTAGTCTTCACAGAAATTAAAGAAATGCCAATAGAATTAATTGTAAAACTTACCACACATTTCATTTGAAAGAATACTGGTTTTCTGTGACTTATAAAACAAAATACATCCGATACTAAAAGAATAATAACTTGAAATGCAATATTTATTGCCAGAAGTGGTGTTGAGTTTGATGTCATTATGTAGAGAATGCGGAATACAAATTACATCATAAAAAGCCTGGCAACTTTATGGTACTGAGGTTAAGGGAATTTTTTAGAGGAGCACACCTTAATTTAAGAATTGCTCATTACATATAAATTGAAAATGTGCATCATATGAAAACAAGCGGTGCACTTACATTACATAAAATTATAGTTATATTTATTAAGACTTCTGACAGTTAATTTCATAAAACCAGAGAACATACAGTTTCCTTAGAAAATACAAACAAAGTCAAACAGTCAAATAAGGAAATGCATATAAAAGAGAATAATAATGTAAAATATTCTTAATCCAGAGGACATGGGAGGTATGGAAGATACAAAGAATTTAAAATATTTGTAGGTGTGTGGATGTAATGCATCTACTAAATCGCACCTGTGATTTCTGTGTTCACCTTTGAAGCAAAATCATTTAATCAGAAAGGATTTCAGCATCGGAAAGCCAGGATGACTTCAGTTTGCAAGAATCTGTTTAGATGATGAATTGTTAGGGGGCACTGGTTTGTTTTTTCTGTGTATTCTAAAGAGCTGAGTACAATCCCAATGCCAAACAAATCCAAATTATCTGCCTCCCTTCACTTTTCCTAGAAGTGTTGGAAACAGAAGTCAAAATAATGATGGTATTTATTAAAATACTTTATTCATTCTGATCGTTCAATAGCTGATTCCTGTGGTTTCCTGTAGGATCTGCAAGGGCTGGTTCTGTGCTGTCGCTCCAGCTACACTGCGCTGCTGAGCTGTCAGAAGGAAGCTCCAAAAACACTGCCAGCACACTCCATGTTATCCCATACTGTCCCATCAGAAACAAGTGTGTCAAGACAGAAAATGTAGTAGCAGTAGGAGAGGTAAGGTAAAATGTAGCCTTCTACCAGTCGATATAGCTGTTAGTTGAACCAAACTGATAGAAGGAAAGTAAACCACAGTTCCTAGGTTATTTCTCAAAGTGCTGAGCAATCAGAGCACCTGAGTATTGGTAGTTTAAGTCAGAAGTGATCATAGCGGTTTGGCACAACCCTCAGATGTCTCTCTTTTTGGGCACAGAACACAGGTTTTTTTGAGAAAAATTGTGATCATGGTCACAGCCTCTGTGCTTGGCCAAGAAAAATGAAGTAACAGCTCCTAGTGCTTTGTGCTGTGCATCAACAGTAAGAATATCTTTTCTCTCTGACTGTGTTTTAAAATTATTTTAGCTCAATTTTGTACATCTTGCAAGTAGGAATGTTATGGCCTCTGACACAGCTGTAAGACTTTGGCAAGCAAATCTCAGGTATTGCTGCTCTTGTCTTTTCATAAAGTATCATCATATTCTGTTTGGTAAGTCATATATGAGAAGTTAGACCATTACACTTGATGATAGACTGTTTCCAGGTTCATTTTTTTAAAAAAAGATGAAATATTCATACTGGGTTACAGGATTTTCTCAGTAATGTTCTCTTCTGTAGGCCACTTAATCTCTGAATTGTAACAGTTCTTCCGTTTACAATAACTTTGCATGACAGTAAAACATTATTTTGAATTACAAAAAATTTAAAATACAATCTCCTAAAAGCCCTGAATGCTGAAGATTCGATTTGATTTTTGAAAACCAAAGAGTCACCTATCTTATGTCTGCACGTGGAGGAAACGTGCTGGGAAACTCCTGTGCCAACTATTTGTATTACAGAGTGTGAAGCAGCATCTGCGGAGTCAGGGCGTGGGCAGGCTCCTCTCCCTGGCTGCCAGCAAGCTTGGCAGTGCAGCTGCGCCGGCACAGAGGGAGATTTGTTATCCTAAATCCAAAGCTGCTGTAGGATACATTCTCTGCCCTTTCAGAGTCACAGTTTGCTTCTCAGGCCAGTTTACAGCCACTGTAATATACCCAGGATGTTTGGCAAAATCTGGCAGTTGTCCTTCAGTTCTTTCCTTTTCCCACGTTTGCTTTCCTTTGTAGAGCACAACTTCAGAGCCCATAAACGCTTAGACACTTGGGAATTGCCTGACGGTCCATTTGGATTCTTTTCCATACAGGTTCCTGACTTTGCTACTCCATACACTTCATGTTTATAACTCCTCTTTAAACAGTTATCAACACTGGCGGTTGGTGGGATTTCCAATTTTCTGGATAAGGCAACTGACATGGAGAAGCCACACCAACTTCTCTTCACTTCAGGAGGTTAAAACACGGAGAAAAATGAAAGCAAAGTAATAGCTTTTCTCCCTTTGTGCTTCAAGATCTGTAGCGATTGAGGTATCTCACATCTCTCTGAGCCCCCAGATGTGTTCTTCTGAGTTTCCTCAGTCTGTAGAGGAAGCAGATGACCCAAGGAAAGAACTTGTGGAGGACTTCTGGTTCCAGAGCAAAGGGACCAGGACACTGTCATGGCAAGTCCTAATGTCAGAATGGCTGGGCGGGATGAGATAAAGGCAATGCTTTTGCTCACAGCCAGCTTAGTGTCCTATTTCCCACAGTGTCGAGCAGCGGGTGGTAATTATAGAAAGAATACGGAAGAAGACAAGTATGGAAAGATGCTTTGCTGGTATTTCCTCTGAGCTTCAGGCAGTCTGTGGCATAGGGACTTCCAGAAACCAGAGTTTGTATCTGCATTCTTGTGCTTAATGGGTCTTGATGGACTTTCTATGAATTTTTCTAACTAGTTTCTGAACTATTCATAGTTTTGGCATACACAACATCCTGTTGTAATGAATTCTGTGATTCAGTTATGTTTTGTAACAAAATGTTTCCTTTTCTTTAAATCTTCCGCTTAGTAATTTCATTAGGTGCCCCTACTTCTCTTATTATGAGAAACAGTGAATAGTTTTTCTCCCATCTATTTTCTCCTTATCTACATTGCATTTTTTTCTCTAGTTTCCTAGAGAGAAGTAACTTGACACCTTTGTTGCTCTTCTCAGTACATTTTCTGGTTACGTGGCATCTTTTTTTTGAGACAGGGTGACCAGAAGTACAATCTATATTAATGAGTAGCATTTAAAGAGTAGTGTAACTATATTTTTCTAATAATTCATATTTATTTTGCCTTTCAGATGTCTGTTGACTGACATTTTCATATATCTCTTTACTGGATGGTAATAGTTCATTTAAAGCTCATCACTATGTGTATGCATAAACATAGTTATGCACTTGGAGGAAAACTTGTCTTTACTCTGCATTTACCAACAGTGAATTTCACCTGACATTTTTTTTATGATCTGTATTATGAAATAATTTTTAACTTTTTTTTTTCCCCAGTAGATTTGACTTTCCCACATAATTTTGTTTTATCAGCAAACTCCATCATAGAATCATAGAATGGTTTAGGTTGGAAAGGACCTTGAAGATCATCGAGTTCCACCCCCCCTGCCATGGGCAGGGACACCTCCCACTAGACCAGGTTGCCCAAGGCCACATCCAGCCTGGCCTTGAACACCTCCAGGGATGGGGCATTCACAACTTCTCTGGGCAACCTGTGCCAGTGCCTTACCACCCTTAAAGTGAAAAATCTCTTCCTAATGTTTAATCTAAACCTGCCCTCTTCTAGGTTAATGCCAGTCCTCCTCGTTCTATCACTACATGCCCTAGTAAAAAGTCCTTCCCCAACTCTCCTGTAGAGGGGCCTACAGGTAGGTGCCCTGTTTAGGTACTGGAAGGCTGCTGTAAGATCTCCCCGGAGCCTTCTCTTCTCCAGGCTGAACAGCCCCAACTGTCTCCTCTTAGCCTAATAATCCAGTAATTTGAAAAGCATGGATCTCTGTTGGGCTGCACTGATAATCATTCTTCCTCTGTTGTGAAATCTGACCTCTTGCTTACTGTAGTTTAAAGGGTAGTAAATGATGAGCCCTCCCATCCTACAACAGCTTCATTTCCTTGGTGAGGGGCTTTGTAAAAAGCTTTCTGAAAATTTAAGTACATTGCTGTCAACTGATTATTCTTATCCACATGCTTATTGACTCCTTCAAAGAAAAACTATAGATTTACAAACCAAGACTTAAAAAATGTGTTTATACTTTGGTATTTTACTTATCCAGATGTCTTCTAATTCTATTATTACAATTTAATTTCTTCATGAAGTCTTGCGTAACACAAGAGGTTCTTTAATACCACAGAGTCCATAAAAGCTTTCTGTGGAAAAAAAAGGGAAAATTACTTGGGATCTAAAACAAGTCTAAATTTATTTATTTTTTTTTCAGAATTGTTTTCAGGCTCCTAATAAAGATGATACTTAATTACAGCGTTTAAGAAACTGTCAGCACTATTGAACTTCAAAATGAACAGCTGTAATTTTGGTGCTTGAAGAGACAGATGAGAAAGACCATAACAGCTTATTTAATACTCTATATTCAAGAAGAACTGAATCTAGTATAATTCGTTAACATTAGGACCTATAGTTGGGCGAAACAAACTTTTGACTTCTGCAAAACACGGTAGCCAGTTTCCTTGATGAGAAGCATGTCACTAGTGCTTCACACTTAATCACTGTCAGCTAAATCACTTACCAATTCCGAGTCTTGATCCTGAGGCACTGGAGTATAAAACCGTGACAGATAACCACTAA
The DNA here is from genome assembly GCF_000708025.1 of Charadrius vociferus. Taxonomy (NCBI): domain Eukaryota; kingdom Metazoa; phylum Chordata; class Aves; order Charadriiformes; family Charadriidae; genus Charadrius; species Charadrius vociferus. The sequence goes on along the minus strand of NW_009650064.1, from coordinate 1,108,186 downwards.
TTACCTATCAAAACAATTGTATTTCTTTGGGATTTTGTACACAATATTTAATCCTCAGATGAAATTTAAGATGAATGGCAGTGAGATATGCCATTCTGAAGCCTACAGAAGAGCCCATCTAAACAAATAGAAGAAAATTAATCAGAGGCAAATAGGATCTGTAAAGCTGTGTATGTGCATAGGTTCTCAATGGTGCATACAGCATTGTGGCTAAGTGTAGCTGAATGCAACAGAGACACCATGCTGCAAATATTTTCTGGGGAAAACTGTGACAGTAATCGGAGACAGGACACTAACGTGTGAGAGAGGGGTAAAGCTGCTAAATCTTAGGGGGAAAACTAATGTGTATAGGATACAGTTTTTTAATTCAGAAATAATTCAGTAATGGACAGCCTTCAAATGATTTAGCTAGCTAGAAGCAATGTATTTGATTTTTGAGGATAAATTGTAGTAATTATCCCCAAAAGGACAGAGTGAGTAACCATCCACAGGTTTTCTACATTATATTATTGGAGCAAATGAATCAGGCATATGCTTGTGATGTGGTGCCAGTGGGGGAGGGAGGGAGAGAGAGACCAGATGTTCCTTAAGAAGCAAGATTTTACAAGAAAGAAAAAGCAGAACTTCCTCCTAAGAAGATCAACATACTCCTCCTTGGTTTTCATTCAAAAGAAAATTTCAGGAATGTCCTGTGCAGATTTAGATGGCTCGGGAAAAGGTATGTACAAAAGGCTTTCATACACTTACTTTGCTTAAGGAAAACAACCACAAAAACAGCTAGCATAGAATAGAGCAGAATTCCCTCTTTTTTAACTAATCCTTAATCCTAGAATAAACTGCCTAAGCAGGAGCAAGTAAAATAGAAAATCAGTAATTCTTACTACAAGAATAAAACTGCAACCAGAAGGATCGGCTGTTGCTATTAGCCTTATTCTGGCTCCTGGTAAATACTGATGATATTTTTGATCCATTTATCTAAAAAATATCACTGTACTTCAGGTGGCATTCCTATTTAGAACTGGCATTAGGTGGCTGCTCATCAGCTGTCCGTAAGTCTGCTTTTTCTAGGTGTCTGAGAAGAATAATTTTGTTCAGATCCATTAAAAGGACCCTCGTATCTTAGATATCTCTATGTCTGAAGGTTGCAACTAAAACTCATAACCTATAAGAAACAGCCATGATGTTTTCTGAATTGGAAACGGATCTGGTGCCAACTGAATGTAATGGGAGCGTGTGACAGACAGAACCTGTTCATTATATAGAGTCACTTCAGTGATTATTAATGCAAACTTTTCCCCGCTAGGCAGGACTATGGCTTTGTAAAGTATGTGGCTCTTGCTATAAATATATGAAATACAACTGGTGATAAGGTGGCAAAATACTGATCACAAAGCAGACATTTTTTGTGTTAATGATCTGAATCAATGCTTTGATTTGAATTCTGAGTTGTATTATGATTGCTTAGTCTTCAGAAATGGTCTATGACAGAAGTGAATTTTAACAACTCTAACTACCCTACCAGAGGGACATTTTGTGTTATTATGATCAAATCTGGCAATGTGAAAAGATCTGTTGTGAACTAGAATGTGGTTCTATTGTTTCTGAGCAAGTATCAGCAACCTCCTTACAGGTATATAGTACATTAACACCATGATAAGCATTTCACGAGTGTTAAGGAAAGAATAGTTACAGTTACACTTCAAAAAGGAAAAAAAGATTAAGACAAGAATATTTACCTAAGGTTCAAATACCTGATGAGTAATCAATTTTCTGATCAACTTTCATAAGCAATTGTTTATCATTTCGTAAGTCATTGTGGATCGTTTGCCTCTGTGGAGGATGGGATTAGCTAATAAATACTACGGAGTCATCAATTATATTGTCAGTGTTTTCCAGATTCAGTTTCAAAACACATGATGAAAGAACAAAATGTCAATGAGATGATAACATGAAGACAGGGAGACATCTGGGTCTACTGAAAATTAACTTTGTTCAGATAGTGTTGTGCATAGTGAGCATCCTTAAAGTGCATGGGTGGCTGTATAGGCACGCACATGCACGCATACCCCTCAGGGTCCAAATTAATTTTCATAAAATTCCCTGAACAGAACAGAATGTTCTGTTTATAATAAGCCACTATTGACCAAACAAGTATGAACTGAAGACCTAGAGGTCATTTCATGTTTATTTGATAAGGTAGTCTATATATAGAACTGTGTAATTGTAGTTGAAACCAGAGTTCTTCCATAAACATGGAAAAGTCCCAGCACGATATGCATTTGTCCTCAAGGCCATATTTGAAAACTTCTGTGTTGATATCTTTGATATTCTAACAAATGCTGATATGATATGTTATTGTATAATGGACCATTTCAGCATCTAAGCATAACTATTATACTTTGGGAAAATAAGAAAAATACAGATTTGGTTTTAGAAAATACATTTTGTAATGCTAATTCTGTCACTGCATTTTGAAAAACATAGCATAAATGAGAGTTGGATAGTGACTGGGATATAATTTTTCAGGGAAGATGGGTAACTGCAGGCAACAAAGGTTGTTATTTACCGGAATGTCTGAAAATTCAGGCCGCATGCAGATGAAATTTAGTGCTTCCAAAAGTGTCAGAAAATTGCAGCATGCTTTTGAAATGTGATCAAATTATTTTGCAGGATGAGGTTAAGCATAGTTTAGGGAGTAAATTACACTCACTTACTTTACACTTGCTTCTATTGAGTTTCATATGCTTAGTATGCATTTTTGTAACTATGCTGTGTATGCCAGTACAGGATAATTGTGAATCAATTATCAATTCACTTTTTTTTTTTTTCAGTTTCAGTAACGCCCTAGATTTGATTGTATGTTTTATTTGTATGGCGTTTCTATCTTTACTATCTATCTAGTATAAATTATAGTATGAAGATTTTTGAAATCTGGTTAGAAAAGCAAAAATTGCTTTCTCCTCAGAGGTTTCTATAAAAAGTGAAAAGGACTTGTCAGGCTGTCCTAAGTATAAATTGTCTGACTTGGACTAGGTTAGAAACCAACCTAACAAACAAAAATGTTACATTGATGTAACTATAACCTATATCAGAACAGACAAAGCACAAACAGGTCAGATGTTGCAGTGACATCTGACAGGAATGACTTGTCCTCTTGAAACTTTTTAGGTTTGATAAGACAAAACCTAACCACAGTGAATGTTATGGTACTTCAATATTATGAAATTAAACCTAAGGAGTGGTGCTTAGGACTGCATGTTTTGGTGCTTAAATGCATTGTAGGGGGAGGCTGAGGTACCCAAGGTCCTGATGCTCTCAGCCTAGCGAAACCTCATGTCTCGTTGTGGTACCTTTATTTTACAGAGCTTCTAAAAAAGGAAGTGAAAGACTTATTGAGCCAGACTTGAAATGCTAATACAGTAGGAGTTTGACTCATTTTTCTACTGAGAAAGCAACTCCCCTAAAAGAGAGGCTGTAATGGTTTCCTGTCTTTGTTAGTGTTATTTCAAGAATAATCAGATACTTCAAGTATAGCTTATGTTTTGTATCCCAGTCCAGAACCAAGGACTCCCAAATTCCCTTGTTCTCCATGTTTGTTCTGTCTTGTCCCTTCAGTGTGACGTTTTCTAGTAAACAGTGATCAGCATCAATTGGTTGAAGTGAACACTGGCCCCTGTTTCATTCTAATCTCACAGGGAACTGGTTAGGAAAACCAGAATTATATCCCTGCCTGCTGAAGTCTGAAATTCCAAGCTTGCCATTTCTGAGGCTAGTATGCAGATGACAGCTTCCTTCTTGCCAAGTGTCCAGTATAAAAAGAGGAAGTGGTATTGTGAAACCTGTATGGACAGACACACCTAACCCACAGTTCTCTGTAAAGAACCTCTTTTAAACACACCTATTTACTTAGTGTCACCTACCGGTTATCTCGTTTCAATTTCTCCCAAATTCATAGTGACACTGAATTGTCCTTTGGAACCATTTGGACCTTCTTAATCACAAAAATAGATCTGTGCAACCATTTTTACTCCTAGAACTGTGTACTTCCATACTTCATCATTCAAATTAGTGGGTTTATAAGGAAATATGCCTGAGAATGTGGGAGTTCTGCATGCCTCAGTTCTAGTCCCTTCTTCAGGGACTGCACGTGCATTCTGCATTGTATTTAATTTTTACTGAAACAGCATTGGAAACAGACTGCAGTCTGTTTTCCTGTGGCTTAAGAGTTTAGCTTTTTCACTAGAAGACAACAATTCCTGAATTATTTTACATTCCTAAAAATAGGTTTCATTACAAATTAAGAGACATTATGCATGTTCTAATTCAGATCCCTATTTTAGCCACTCGTTATAGGTTTTGCAACCACATAAATGGTAGGGTCTTGACCAGACATGGTAATTTAGAATACTTCACAAAGGCATACGGTGTCGTTACAGCATCACATGAGAGTGCCTCCAGAATGAGTAAGGAAGCTTAAGTGAGGCATTTGGTTCAAACTGTCAAAATTACATACTTGCATATAGGTTGCTTATATACAAATGAGCACTAATTTTGGCTGATTGCCAAATGACTAAAGTCAAAATTTTCACCTTGGAAAGCATGTACAAACGTCATTTCTCACAAAATAAAACGAGGGGGGGGTGTGTTAGTGCCTAGTGTACGTTGCCTGCAGCTTGGTAGCACTGGAGGTTTGGCAACAAGAATTGCGAGAGGCCCATATTCTATACACCAGGGATGTGAACTGGCCAAGACCTAAGGAAGCTTGCACAGCATCTGCTGGCATTTTGCCTGGAATTAGTTGCTGCAATTTGCACTTATTTTCACAAGCAACAGATCTGTCCCCAAGCAAATTACAGGTCGCTACCACTTGCTGTGGTTTCTATCTCTTTTTCTCCTTTGAAATATTTTTATATATAAGTCAGACCTATATATTTTATATTTAGTTCAGACCTTGGAAATATTCTTTCCTCATTGTATCCCTTCCTATTTGATCAAAACTGATCCCTGTTCTCTCTTCCCTGTACCACCAGTTTTGTCAGGATGCAGCTCAAGCAGCTCTTTGCCTTTATTTACAGCAAGAGATTAGCATAATGTGTTATTAAGTGTTGCATCATAAATGCAGACATACTCTGTCAGACAATTCTGTAGCTATTGAAGGTGGTTTTGTGTGTAATACAGATACGAAGGCATCTCCATTTGTGCCACGGTTCCACTACCGCTTTGAGCTAACGTACACTGGCACTGAAGACAAAGAGGCTGGTCTGCAACTTCCTCCTTCCCTTTCCTCTCTTCCAGCCACTTCTACTCACTCTTCTGTTGCTTTGCAACCTGGGCTTCCGTGGGTGTTTACACACAACACAATCACATCTGGAGATCTAACTGGGGATATTAACCCCACAAAAAATAAATATGCTTAGTTAGTTTTGACTAAACTAAAAGATACTTTTAAATGGATCAGCTTTACTGCACAGTTCATTCACCTGCCGAATGAATGCTGGTGAATGCTGGTGCTCACACTGGTAGCAAGGGAACAGGCACAAGCAGGTAGGAGCAGCTCCTTCTTTTGGAGGGCCAGTTTTAAGTGATTGTAGAGTTACAGAGATATACTTTCTGCACTGATACCACAGAGCAGAGAATAACCCTAGGAGAGATCCTTGTTGTACATTAAGAGAGCAAATACAAACTTATTAGCCCGCCCCCTTGGCAAAATCCTGATTGTTTCTAGATATTGAGGACATAAAGGCAGAACGATCAAGACTCTGTGAAGCTGTTCAGGATCAATCTAGGTGTACAAAATTATTATAAATATTGTAGAATGTAATTATGTTTGGTTTAGTTTTATGGCAAAAGGGACACATGTTGCTTATGCTTGGTCAGTTTTCACACCAGAGATCTTTGTCAAAAATCCTGCTATCATAGGTGTGGCACAAATAAGTAGAAAAAGCATCTTAAAGCTCATAATAGTACTACCAAAGTAGTATAGCTCTGACTATATTCTTCACAATGTAGCAGTAATAATTGTATTACCTTCAATGCCTTGAAATTTTATCACTAGTCAATGAGTGTCACACATCTTAAAAAGAGTTCTATTACCTTTTATGAGCACAGATACCTAAATCTTGGTTTTATAGTTAAGACAGTTGAATTGAAGAATTTGTTCTCCCTAAGTAAAAACATTGCTAAATGGATACTTTTAAATATGAGCAATAATTTTCAATACTATGAAAATCGCATTGCAGTAACAGGTGATCATTTTATACTTCAGTTAGACTATTTGTGAACAAAGCAGATGAAAGCAGATAAAATGTAACAAATTCATACTTATCAAAACATTTACCTTCAATAATTTAGCAAATTGTTGGCTGAATCTGTAGCCTCTATCACTGCAATATAATGATAAATGCTGCACAATATGGGCTTGAAAGAGAAAAAAAGAACTATTTCAAATCACAGAGGAAATCCATGCAGTCCGTACAATAACAGAGGTGCGTATGTGGCTAGAATACTGGTGGACAAGCCAGCTCAAAGTTTCAAAAGTGCTGAGCCACCACAGTTGTAAACTCATTCCTGGTGCAAAGACATAGGTAAATTTTGCCTAAAATACAATCAAAGGGCAGAAGACCAACCATAACTTCTTCACAGCAGATACACTGTAATGAAATGAAAACTAATTACAGTGTTTAGGGCAAGACAGATCTGGTAGGCACAATAGTTTATATACTAAACATCTAGTGGTACTTAGACCATGCAGTGACTCTGCAGTTCCTGATTTATTCATTAGACCTGGAACAGACAGATTACACATTTCTACTGGCAAGTTTCGGGGGGAGGGAGGGAGAGCTAATTTTGTTGAAAATTTCTTGTTCTGTTTCCATGAAAAGGTTTTATTTGAAGAAAAAAAAAAAAAGTCTTGAACATCATTATCTCCTGAGCAGGAGCTGATTTAAGTAGTAGAAAGGTTGATTTGAGTGTACTGTTTACATCAAGTAACCCTCAGAAATCAGCACTCCAAAATGCTGACGTTAAACGCTGATTTAATTGAGCAGCTGCTACAAGTGAATAGGAGTTGAGATAGCTCAGCATTTTGTTCCTCTGTTCTGCATGTACACAATAGATTTGGCTCAACAAGAGTATTTTTTATTAAACAATGCTTTCATTTGCAGCTAGATGCAGCATATAATTGCATCATACCCTGATTAGAATATAAGCACATTAGCTTACAATTCTGCATTCTTAAGGTCTATGGCACAGGTTGTAAATCTAACGATACGCCTATTCTTCCAGCCTCAGTACGTGCAGAACACACATCATAAGGCAGATCTTAATCATGAGAGTCAATGCCTGAGATACTTCTTTCTCTGTTGAAGTGTTGGATCACGTTCTAACTGATTGCATTTCTTCAAACCTTAAAATTTCCAACAATTGTGAGGACAAAGCATGAGAGGGTACAAATGAATGCCACAAATCAAACACCTTTTTCACAAAGAAAGAAACATTTGTATACCCAGAAGGTTCTGCTGGAAGGCTGAAGTGACGTGGCGAGTTCAAAGGCTGTCAGGTATCTAAGTTGGCGAACACACAAAGGACGACCGGGGGACACGGCAGGGCTAGCACAGCAGGGACGGTGGCATCCAGATGGTAGGGAAGTCTAAGTGTGTGAGGAATCAAAAGCCAAATGGCAAAACCACGCAGCCTAGTGTTGTTTTACAGGTGTTGTGGTGAAACATCTTAATATCCACAACTGCAAGAAGATTTGAGAGTAAGAGACTGCCTTGATTCATGGTTTTCATGCTTCTTAGTAAAGCAAAGCAGAGATGCGAAGCTGAGAGTTAATATAAAGCTTTGCAGCACATCATTGTAAAACCACGAGTTTTCACAAAACATAACTAAACCCCCAAGCTGCAGATAAGTTCATAAAGATGTACAGGTGGCCGTGAGCCTGCCTGAGACTAAAAGGCAGCAATGTCCCGAGAGTCCCGGTGAGAGAGGCGGTGAGGAGACCCAGGCGTCCCCCGCTGCTGGTCATGGCCCTCATGAAACTGCCCTCGGGCCTACAGCCCCCCAAAGCCTTCCGCGGCGGCGGGCGGGCCATCTCCTTGCGGCGGGTAGAAGTTTGGCCGGCCCGCCCCCCCC
>NW_009650064.1:1041005-1099289 GCF_000708025.1 Charadrius vociferus | reverse complement strand
TGTCCCGCCGCCGTGCCGGGGCGCCCGGCGGAGGGCAGGCTGCGCCCGGAAGGGGTTGCACCAGGGGACGTGTCTAATAACAAAAAAAAACCCCTCTAACTTTGCTCTTGCTGCACGTCTGCCCGATTTCAGTGACAGTACTACTACATTTACTTTCATGCCACCCCCCACCCCCTCTTCCTAGTGCTTTTTTTGAGCGGGGAGAGGGAAAGCGACTGGAGCACAAGCTGGTCCTTTGTGTACAAGGTGTTTTCTGCCTCATGTGCTCCTGAAGAACAGGCAGTAGTAGCTACTGCCCTTACCATCACCAGACTACTTTGGAAGTAGTTTTGGTGATGGTAAGGGCAGAAGTAGTACGTCTGCCTTCTAGTAGTCAAACAGGTCGGTCAGGAGACAGCGAGTGACTCTTTCTGTCCCGTGCCTGGGAGCAAGAGGGTTGCTGTTGTCACCCCCTGTCTTGATAGTGCTGTTGGGGTGTAAGCATGGGTATTGTAACTTACTCGTCTGAAGAGAGTGCTCAGACTGGCAAGAAATACCGTGAGAACTGGAGGGGTGGACAGTGAACGTACACAGACTGTGTATGCAGAAGAGGATGGGGTGATAGGGACCCCAGGGAGGTAATGCTGTTGATTGGAGGTTAAAAACAAACCGTGACATAGCTAGTAAAAACAGCATGGTCTAAGAACTGCTTGGAAAGAAAAAGACATAAGAAATTAAATTTGCAAAAATGCTTTCTAAGGAGGAGCAGTGTACAATGAATAATAAATATTTTCCCTTTTTTACTCTTTCAAGAAGCTTTGTGCTAAGTGGATGATTGCACATTTGTCATTGTCTGTAGGTAAGGCTGAAGTCAGGTCTCTACTGAAAGGTAGTGTTAAAGACCATTAAGTTTCTCTGTTACTTTAGGTTATTTTGGAGGAGTAAAATAGTTGTTCTTTATCAAGAGAAACAAGAATTGGTGCTCACTGTAGTAGACAAGGCAATAGGAATGCCCATGCAGTCGATCAGATGTAGCTGATGTCTCCTTCTGTGCCTTGAATCGCACTTCTTACACCGAAAGGCTAATAGGTAACCAGCTGTATTTACAGTGCCACTCTTTGTTCTGTCTCCCTCTGCTCTGAGACATACAGGGGGAGAAAGAGACAGCAACTTGTGTTTCAGCAGTGAGATGAAGTACCTTGAATAAGGCCTCTACAAACTGTTAAAGGCTTGTTGACAAAGATGACTTATACTCTTTTGCAGAAGCAAAATGGAAGTAAAACTCTTCAGCAACTTCTGGTCTCTTGATCACTTACAAAGCCATGTGTTCAGCTGTTAGTCTAAAACGTTGTTCCCTGCAATACATGTGATTTGTTGGAGGGAGCAGCTCTCTATGACTAGTCTTCCCCTCTTGCTCTGGGACAAAGGATTAACTTTGACTGCATTATAATGTTTTGGGTTTTCCCTAGCTTTGAGCAGGAAGTGTATTTCCTTAGATACTTTCATAATGTAGTACTTAAAATTTGTGTTAATGAAAGGTGACTGCAGTTCTGGAATGCAGGGCGAGTTTCTGCGTATATAGAATTAGTTGTGCCTTTTTGACAGAACTATACTTTTGGTTTTTCCTAACCTAGGCAAAGCACGCTAAGCAAGGCAATTAGATCCTGGCCCTCCCATGCTGTCTTCTCCTTCATTGAGTTTCTGTCAGTTATGGGCAGAAACAAATTCTTGTGATTGTAGAATTCTTTTTCTGGCAAGCATTTTGCTGGCTTTCACATACTGCCTGTGCCCTGGTGGCTGTGGAAGCTGTAACAATGATTACAATACTTCAGTTGAAATCCAGCCTCTGTTTTAATTAGAGATGGGTCCCCTGACATTAACTTAAACCTTAATGGCAGATTCTAACTAGTCCAAATGTTCAGTTTCTGTATGCGGTGTTCTGGATCCAGGCCTACCTATTACTCTAGCTTTGTTTCCTGCTTAGGACTTCCAGAAAGATCTTTTCAGTGTTAATTTTCTTTGCGTGGTTCAGTTGTGACCACATTACTTCTTAAAAGAATAGTTTTTCATAAATACCTTAAAACCGTATTTCCATGTTTCTGAAACAAACCCAACCTTTTTAATTCTTAATTATTTTCTACAATAAAGTATCTCAATTTTATGCATGTAATATTAGTAAATTTATGTTTACTGTTTTCGTATCTGTCTTTCTAAACAGTTGAACAGTTGCACTATGAGGTTTCCAAGTTCAGGTAGTCAAGTCTGGTCAAATGCTGTACCTTGAATCACTGTTCTGAGTCTGTGTACTTGTTTGGGTATGTGCAGAACAGTTTATAATATTTTTTAGTAGGGAGACAGGAGACAGTGGGAGACTGAGTAGTGCCATGGGAGGCTCTAAACCTGTTTAACCAGTTTACATTGTTTGTGTTAGCAGCCAAGTCCATGAAATAATTTTGGAAAGGCATTTTGTCTTTTAATGATTGTGGAGGAAAAAAATGCAAGGAGAACCAGAAATTCTAGAGAAAGCATCTGGCTTTAGTAAAGGTGCTACCAATAGTTTCAGAGTGTAAAATTCCTTTTAAAAAAAAAGGCCTTGTAAGCTTTGAAATATAACTTGCAAAGTTAGTCTATTGATAATTTCTAGAGAGAGCTAGTATGTATGTATTCAAGGCCTGGATTTACCTAGAAACTTTAGCCAGAACAGAATGTAGCTTTCTTTTTATTGGTATGTATTGTAGGTGTTAGTGTGTTGAAGTTGCATGCAGTTTTGTTTGCTTTAAGATGCAACTCAAGGCTTTAGGGAATGTGTGATTAAGGATTATCTTTACTGCAGAATTAACTTGAACATTCAGTTTAATTTGAGTCTCATCTATACAAACCTCTTACTTAAATGAGCCAACAGCATGTCCCATAGTGTAATATGCTGTTTGTTTTGTCTGCTGTGTAAGGGGGAGAGTGGCCAGCAGAGTGAGGGATGTGGTTTTGCTTCTTTTCTGTGGCACTGGTGAGGCTGTACGTTAAACATGCTCTTTGGTTTGGTGCACCACTGTTAAAGAAGGCTGCTGTGAAACTGTAGAGGGTCCAGCCAGCATGTTCAGGGGCATAGCACATATGACCTGTGAGGAGGGATCGAGGGAGCTGGGATTTAGTCTGGCAAAGAGGAGACCAAGGCAACTTAGAGGGAATCTGATAGTGACCTATATCTATCTAAACGGGCACACTTGTTGCAATACTAAGAGGTGATAAAACAAAGGGCAGCAGCCACAAGTTTTGGCTGGGAGGTTCAAATTGGACAATAGAATAAACAAGTGCACAAGGAGGGTGGTCCCTCACTGGGACAGGTTGCAATTTTAAGCTGACCTAATTTGATGTCGACAATATTCCTGCTTCAAACTGGAGGCTGGAGTAGATGTACTCGAGAGGTTTCTTCCAGGTAACGCTTTGATTTTGTGAGAATGTGCTTCCATACTTGGAGTCTCATGCTTCTTCCCTCCTAGACATTTTCACTTCACTTCTGTCTGCCGTCACTTCATGGAGGGAGAAGATACACTGCTCAGGCAGTCTTGACTTCCTGCTGTATGTCTCTCATTAAGTATAGAAGTTAAAGAAATTAAAATCAGTCATTCAGAACTCCTTGTTCAGAGAATCATCTTAACCAGTCTGTCAGGGAAATTGTTCTAGCTGCCTTCTATGAATAAAAAAAATTATTATTTTTTTTCTGCCTCAGGCTCAACTTGATTGTTCAGTTCTGAACAATGTGGCTTGTGGGTTTGTTTACATTTTTTTCTTATCAGCTTTCGAGTCTTGATTGGTAAGATAACCATACACAGTATATCCAGGAAGCCATGTGGCCTGTCAGTCCTCTCTACTATGGTGAAGGTAGCAGCAGTGCATTAGAAAGACAAAAGTGCAGCGCCAAGTTATAGTCCATTTGTCAAGTGCTGCTGTAAAAGTTATCTTCCTTTCTAAAAATTTGTCTCAGAATAAAGCAGACATAAGAATAAGGTAGGTTATTTCCTCACTTCATCCTTATTCGGTACTTCACTTTTAAGAAATCAACAGGTGTATGATAAAGATGAGAGAGGCTTCAAACTGGGGAGACACAGTTCAGCAAGTTTTCTTGTACACACTGTTCTGGATGAAGCGCATGTGAAATGTACCAGCACCCTTTACCAAGACGCTAATGCTTCGCTTTCATGTCTGAAAATACTTCAGTTGGTACAGGCATAAGAAGCAAATGTGATCTTGGAATGTATCAGGCTGGTGACTCAGTCATCTTGTGATACGTTAATGTATGCACAATCTCTTCTTCCAATTTGTGCACTACTAGTATGTAGAAACTCTTAACTATTCCCCGGGTGTATGTGATGTTAAACGATCTTTTACTTCATGTTATGCTTTGTACTGCTACACATCTTGCCCTGTGTTTGGGTTTTTTTTTCCTCCAAGCTTTGGGGCTACAGAATTCGCTGTGTGTCCTTTTTCCCAGCCTTTGCCATTGATTGTGCCTCTGAGTTTGTTTGCTGATGTGCAATTGAACTGTTTTTAAAACTGGTCCGTTGGGAACTCATTAATATACTCCTCCAGTTTACTTGTTTCTATTTCACTCTCCCCTTTAGTGAATTTTTGGCATAGTTTACAATTTCTAGTCCATTTTTTACCGTTCAATAGGATCTTGATGTGTCAGATGTTTTACTGAAGTTCAGTTTATATCTGTTTCAGTCGTCTATTAGATTAGTTTATTGTCTAAGTGCGGTTTATTCTAGTAATCTGGTATCCTTTGACTGTATTGCATTTTTGTTTTAATGTGTTATGTTGCATTTTTATCTTAATTTTTCTGGTTAATTCCCATTTCTAACATTAAACCAGTTTTGAAGCTGATGTTTTGTTGAGAACCTGCATGCTCATTGCTGCCTTTTGATTTGTGACATGTACGAATAATACCTTTCTGTTCTTCAGTAAGCAACACACCTCACTGTTATGTGTGTGGGTCTTCCTCTGGCTTGGTTTGGTGGTGGCCTCATGCATCTGCATTGCCTGCCAGAAAAATATGGGAGGAGTCGTGGTTACTGATAACTTGAATTGCAAGGGAGACTGTTTAGTCCTGCTTAAGGTAGGGAAGACTGACTTCTGGGTGAGTTTCCCACTGCCTTGTCCAGCTGGGACTTGAAAATGTCCAAGGATGGAAACTGCACAGCTGCTCTGGGCAATTAGATTTTTACCTTTTTATCCAGTCAGAAGCTCTCCTGTTTGTCCCTTATGTCTGTTGTCTTTTGTTCTCCCACTATACATCGCTGAAGAGCCTGCCACCTGTGGGCAAGTTATCTAGAAAGGTACAGGGAGGTTGCTCTTGCAGTCCTTTAAAGCCATCTCTTACTCAGGCTGGAGAAGCTCTGTTCTCTTTGCCTCTTCTCACAGCCCCTGACTACCTTGGTGGCCCTTCACCAAAATAGTTTCCATTTATTGGTGTCTGTCTTATATGGAAAGGGACTGGGGAGGAGGGGGCCAGGGACACTAGAGCCAGTATTCTAAAAGCAGCCTGAGTGCCAAGCTAAGGAGAATAGTTGCTTCTCTCTGGCGCTGTCAATCTGCTGGCTACGTTCCAATTAATGCAGCTGAGGATGCTGTTGGCCCACTTTGCGGCCAGGGTATGCTGCTGGCTCCTGTTCAGCTTGCTGCCTACCAAGACCCTCAGGGCTTTTTCATCAGAGCTGCTCCCTGGCCAGGCAGTGTCACCCAGTACAACACAAGGGACTCTTCCTTTCCGTGCAGAGGATTGTTGTTCTGTTGAATTTCATAAGGTTCCTGTCAGCTTGTTCCTCCAGCCTGTCCAGGTCCCTCTGAATCACAACCCTGCCCTCAAGTATGTTGACTGGTCCCCCCAGTTTGACATCATCTGCAAACCTAATGCAATAAACTTGTGCAGTAAGTTGTTTACTGGAGCACTGGGTATAACTTCACGTACACAGTAGATGTGTTTGCATGTTGGCAGGGCACTTATAGTGCATGAGTCTGACGCATCATCAGGATAAGCTGACTGACTTGAGCTGTTAGGAAAACTGGGTACCATTGGCTTAGGTGTGATAAGGGAAAGTATACATTCGTAAAGATGGCTACGGATAACTTGATACTGCTGCTTGATGGTCAAACTGCTTATGTGGTATTGTGTAGAATTGAAGATGTACAACTAAAGGGGCTTAAAATATCTGAAAGAGGTGGACAGTAATTACTAATTGGAAAAGCTTACTTCCTTTGTTTCATGAGAGCAGTCATGTTTTTTGCAAGTTTTCATTAATGTGTACATACGGCCTGCAGAGAGGTTGTACAGTAGGTGGAAATTGCAGTTAAGATGTCTAATGTATTAAACTGTATACATACTTATTTTAGATGGAACAGGGAAGGAAGCTTACTGTTAATGCATAGTTGGATTTGAAAATTTGGTGAAGCATTTCTGTTTACCCTGAATGTGAAATGTTATTTTAGAGGAAAGCCCGTGTAATGCATGTACTGCGAAGGTCATGATTGGATGGAGCTGGCTTTCCCTCTCCTAGCCATTTGGAGAAGTGGCCTGCCTTAAATTTGTTTCTGTTGTTTTTCATCCTGAAATCATACATTTGATTATTTCTGCCTACATGCTGTGCAGCTGACTGGATGGCAGAAAAGAGGGTCACGTGTTAGGGGGGGTCACAAAATGAACTTGCATCACTACTGAATCTATGTTACAGGAACAAGATATTTTGATGATGCAGCATTAACAAGGTCTTGGATGCATTTAGTTTGAGGTTTTGCTTGAGAAAAACGTGAACAAAAGAATAATGTGGAGAGCAGTGATAAGGATCAAGACTTTTGAGAGCGTGGCTTTCTAGGAAGGACTGAATGATGGAATAAGTAGCAGTTGCTTAGCAAGAGGAGACTAGAGGGAGCATTGTTTATGACACTGCCTTAGTCCGAAAACTTACCATTTTGGCTAGAAAACTGCTGGCTACTGGCATTGTGTAGGTTACTATTAGGGACTCTTTGGTTTTGGTTCCTAAGACATTGGAAGATAACAGATAATAATATTCCAATAATTAGCATAAGCTTATCTAACTGCAGGAGGGGGAGAAAGGTCAATGAGACAGTTGCTCTACTGTTATGTAGCCCCTGCTGTTAGGAACCCGAAGTCACCAAACCTTATGGAATATAAAGATTTCCTTCTTTAATATTTTTTGTTCCTTTATGAATAGATTGTGAAGATCTAATTGTTATTGGGCAGAACTAGTCAAATAAAGATGTAGTATCTTATGCTTCCTCTGTTTTATCAATTAGAAAGTTGTTTCATGTGTTGCTAAGTAACAACATACTGGAGAATATTTCAAAGAAAGCCTAATTTTCTTTCCTTACCTTCTTGTGATTCATTTTTTAAAAATCTTTACCCCATATGTGCTGCATGTTTTTTTTTTTTAAGAACTGTGAAAAATTGTGTCCTAGACAAGCATTTAACAAGACTGCCGCCTCTGCCTTTTTCCTGAACACATGTAAATCTAATGCATAACTTGCTGTACTCATTGCGGGGGGGGGGAGGAGAAGAGATGGGAATAAATCTTCTTCTCATCTTCTTGACCATAATAAGCTCAGTTATTAATTGTAAACCTTTTGCATTAATTGTTGACTTCTCCAGCTTACTTGGTTTATCTCAAAGGATACCTGTTAGGTTTATCAATGCATTCCTCTGGAAAAAGAGATCTTTGTAATTTCTGTCAATTTTGAAATGAATAGAAGTTCAGCGGCTGAAAAATATTGCACATTATTTGACGTTTAAGCTTATTATGCAGAAAAATAGTAGGGTAAAGGAAAACGTAATACATTTTGCATTATGCAGAACTTGAAGATACTCCTAAGCAATTCTTAATATGTATCGTGGCATTGTTGGTACAAATCTTGAGTTCTCTACCAGCTTTTATTTCCAGAAGTCCAAAGGATGTGCTAGAAGCATCAGCAAACAGAAAATTGAAGGTCTACAATTCAGCTCAGATGGCACACTAAGAAATGAGAAATGTCACTCTTGTCATATCAATTTGAACAAGCAGTGCCACAAGAATATTTTCAGTTAAGCAAAATTCAGTGGCACAGGGCCATAGAGAGGCAGTTAGTGGAACTCACCTATAAATGTTGGAATTTAACTTCAGTTGTCTTCGAATTACGGTTGGATAATGACACTGACAATCACATATTTTAAGGTCAAAGCTACCTCATTGAAAGCTGTATGTTCCTAAAACAAAATGTTCCTAAAACCCCTTTTCCTGTCTTGTATAACTATGTTGGAACATTAAGTCCTTCTCTCTGGTTATGTTGATGATCATATGTAACCATTCTTATGCTAGGGTCATTTAATCTTAAGTTTCTGTATGCATGTATCCATCATTCGACTAAATACTGGTCTGGTGTCATTTTCATAGAATTGTAGAGTGGTAAGAGTTAGAAGGGACCTTAAAGATCATCTGGTTCCAACCCCCCTGCCATGAGCAAGGACACTTTCTGCTAGACCAGGTTGCTCAAAGCCCCATCCAGCCTGGCCTTGAACACCTCCAGGGATGGGGCCTCCACAGCTTCCGTGGGCAACCTGTTCCAGTGTCTCACCACCCTCACAGTAAAGAATTTCTTCCTTATATCTAATCTAAATCCACCCTCTTGCAGTTTAAAACTGTTAGCCCTTGTCCTATCACTGCACTCCCTGATAAAGAGTCCCTCCCCATCTTTCCTGTAGGCCTTCTTTAAGTACTGGAAGGCTGCCATAAGGTCTACCTGGAGCCTTCTGTTCTCCAGGCTGAACGACCCCAACTCTCTCAGCCTGTCCTCATCGGAGCGGTGCTCCAGCCCTCTGGTCATCTTTGTGGCCCTCCTCTGGACTTGCTTCATCAGGTCCGTGACCTTCTTATGTTGGAGGCTCCAGGCCTGGACGCAGTACTCAGGTGGGGTTTCACAAGAGCGGAGTAGAGGGGCAGAATGATCTCCTTTAGCCTGCTGGCCATGCTTCTTTTGATGCAGCCCAGGATACAGTTAGCCTTCTGGACTGCAAGTGCACGTTGCTGGCTGATGTTGAGCTTTTCATCCACCAGTACCCCCGGGTCCTTCTTCTCAGGGCTGCTCTGAATGCATTTGCTGCCGAGCCTGTGTTTGTGCTTGGAATTCTCCTGACCTACATGCATGACCTTGCACTTGGCCTAGTTGAACTTCATGAGATTCACACAGGCCCACCTATCCAGCCTGTCCAGGTCCCTCTGGATGGGATCCCTTGCCTCTGGCATGTTGACCGCACTGCAAAGCTTGGTGTCGTCGGCAAACTTGCTGAGGGTGCACTCAATTCCAGCATCCATGTCACAAAGGTAGTAAACGGCACTGGTCCTGGTACTGACCCCTGAGGAACACTACTTGCCACTGCTTGCCACTTGGACATAGAGTCATTGACCACAACTCTCTGAGTGCGGCCATCCAGCCAATTCCTTTGGGCTTTGAACACTGCCTTCTGTATTTTTCTAGTTCTTGTCTTTTAAAGCCTAGCCAGTTGTAATATTTTCTCATAATTTGTGGATCTGACATGTATTTTTTCACTTCAGTGTTTCAGGCTGTTGTGGAGGCCTGGTCCTGCGAAACGGTAGTTCAGAATTAAAGCATCAACCCTGATGTTACAGAAGTTCTGGTTTTGTTTTTGTGTAAGACAGCATGGCTAGAGATTTGATAAGCCAGTCCTATGGATTCCCTTGTTACGCAAGTTATTGTTGACTCTTGAGGTTGTGCACAGGGTGGTCAGTGGTGTCAGGTTTTTCTTATACCTGTGATCCGAGAACATCAGCCTTTGGTGGTCTCACTGGCTTACTGCTCGCCAATGAGGTAACGATTGTGTGTAACGTAACAAGGTGAACTCGTGTGCAACAGAGTTATCACAAAAATAAGTAAAATGAAGGATGAGGCTCGTTCCCATTGGCGCTGAGATCTTGTCAGACCACTATGCTGGCCATTGTTTCCGCTTTCACATGTTTCCTAGAATACTAGGGGCACAAGGATGGATGAAAGATTTACTTTCAAAAATAAATAGCCCGCTCATTCAGCTAGAGATAGTTGGAGCCATTGCAGTATGCCGTCAGGGAGGTTGTATTCATGTCTCTGCTACTCTGACCTGTTTTTGCAATTGAGATACCTCCTAGTTTGTTTCTGAGACGTTGGGTGAAATGGACAGGTTCTGTATGAACAGACAGCTCGAGCACTGAGGCTGTGGGTGTTTGATAGCTGTGCCCGGTGCTTGGCCAGCTGGGTGGTCAGCGCGCACGTAGCTCAGCGCTGCCTGCTTCCATCTCTTCTTGACATGGATCACAGTAGGTTATGAAACACTTGAATCCTGTATCCATATAGCGAGGGGGAAATAAAGCTACCACAGAGGGAAGGAATGGAAGTGGGCACTGATGGGAAGGGTTAGGAATTACTGTCTTGGATATGGGAGGGCATGACATTAAAAAAAAAACCCCACAAACTATGAAAAACTGCAGATTATGAGATCCTGGGGAATTTGTGGTAGGAGTTCTCCTGGCATCTGCTTTCCTCCGTTGTGCTTCCAACAGGGACCTTCCTTCCTCACCTCTAACCTCTGGTTGCTCTTACTTTCCTGAAGTTACCAGAGTGCTCAAGTCTAAATCACTGTAGGTCCTTCTGCGCTGAGGAACTTTCCTTTTTTATTTCTGGCATAAGGAACAGAAGTGGTTATTTACGGAAGACTCAATTCTACCTTTCAGTTACTGGAGAGGGAGAAGATAACTTGACCTCTGAGTGGCACCTGTCTGCACACTCTTTGGACACTTACACACAAGCTAGTAAGAAGAAAAAGGAAACTTAGATTTGGATTAGGGGAAAAAACCACAAACAACACTGGGCTGTGTACAAATCAAGTGTTGTATATACATTTGTAGTATGGGGCTTCTTTATTTCTGTCTAATAGCTGGGGGGGGAAGATGAAGATGCCTGTTCTACAAGAGTGCTCCATGTATAGATTATTAAGGCATGTATGGGATCCTGGATGAGATCAGTCTTTTTTCGGCTGCATCCTTTGACTTTTGCTTAAGAATATTTGAACCAGACTGCTGTTGAAAGAAACAGATTAAGCTGCTGACAAAGCTTTGATATGGGCTGAAAAATTTGGAACAGCTATGGTCAAACAGCTGTTGCAGTTTTTCCGTAGCTTGCCAAGGGGGCACCTGTTGGGTTGCAAGGTCAGGTAGAAACTTTGGTAATAAAATACTTGGCCTGGAAGAGGAGAATGTTGGCTACTGTTTGTCTACACAAAAACTTTTAGTGTATTTTATTTGTTACTGAGTTGGCTTGATACCGCCTAGAGACATTTGTAATGTCTTTAAAAACGATTAATGTAATCAGAAATAATGATTTCTTTTAGGTAATATTTTAAAAACTGCAATTAGTAAATAAGGGAAGAAATACCTTTTAATGTATTGAATGAATACAGCAGGATGCAAAATTAGTGTCTATAGACTTTCAGAATTTCTAGAAAGTTTTTAAAAGTAGGTTTAAAGTCTTGACAGTCATTCATAGCTATAAAAACTTACCATAATTAATACCATCTATAGATCAATTTTTATCTTGTAGGTATGGGAACATTCTTCCTCAGACTTTTCAATATCTAAAAAAAAGTAGAATTGGTCCAATGTTTATTTCCTTATTATATAAAGAACACCCCACAAGAGCACTTATATTGAATCTGCTAGAAATCACTTTTATTGTTGTGTGCAGCTTGTCCTACATAGCAAATATAAGATATTTGCTGAGGCTTTCTTCTTCTTTTTTTTTTCTTTGTATTTTGATTCTTATTTTTTGGCACTGCAGAACTTTATGTGTAATTCGTGTTCTTTTTTTCCCTCCTCTCATATCCTGATATTTTGAAGTATCTGCATAGAAATTGGGAGGGAGTATATGAAATTTGTGTAAGTATTTGTCTAGTCCCTTTTCCAGTGTTGAAGGCAGGATGCTAATTAATAATGCAGAGAAGTTACTGTCAGTTTATAGCAAGTTGCCTTATTTCCTCAGGTGAGGCTTACACAGAGGTACAGTATGTTTCCTATTCTCAGTCTAGCCATGCTACAATATTTAAAAAGAATGTGTTTTGTACAGTTTGTTTCTTCTATTGAATTTAGCTTGAAATATTTGTCTAAATATATTCAGTTACAGTAAGAGACATTTGAATGTATCAAAATGGGAGTATAACTAATCCCATTGTAGCACAAAAAGTTAAAGTATTTCATTCACGTAAGTATTTTGGGCTCCTTAGTAGCAAATATTTAACTGTTGAAGGTGGAGGCCTTGTGACAGAGACCTAACTTCTTAAGAGATGCATCTCAAAAGATGCATGTGTATGTATAAATGGATAAGTTAAAAAAACACTTTTCTAGAGATGTGGAATTCAACACTTTCTGTTGAATCATCTAAGTACACTGTTGCATTGTGTTTATCAAATATCAAGCCAATTAGTATAAAAAGTAGAGTATACTTCAGGTACAAATTGTTGTTGATTTGGTCTATGAAATTGAATAATCAAAATACAACGCCACAATAAAAAGAACAGTTAACTTATGTTATTTATTTAGAATCTTTATTGTTTATGTATAGGCTGTATGTGTTTGCTAAAGACAGGATAATTGTGAAGTTAAACACTAATGCTCTTTGTTTTATAAAAAAGCTTTAAATACCCTGTACTTGTCAATGAGTGACAAAAAAATCCCTACTGATTAGATCGAACGTGCAGGAACTGTAGATCATCTCCCCTCTAGACGAAAGCAGATTGGGAATGATAGAAAACCAATTAAACACAGTGATTCCAGAAATGTTGCTTGCCTGATGGGTTCAATCATCCTATTTAGTCTTCCTTCATTAGTAGCTTCCTGGATAGCAGCGAGTACTTATGCAGTTAGTTGATTCCCAGTTATCAGTGGTCTATATTGGTCAAATTCTTAAAGCACTGCAGAGGAATGAAGTCCCTATTCTAGCAGCCGGTTGTCTGTTAGGCAGAGTCACCGAGAGCAAGCTGTGTAACTGGTGAATTAGATGTCTGCCCACGGGGCTGTAATCAGCAGCCTGTGACAGTACTGAGAGAGCAAAATGAATTTAACACGCACGTTGCCTCAATTTTTTTCAGACACCGGCCAGAAGAAGACCCCAGACAAGAAAGATGGGCGACGAATGTCTTTTCAAAAGCCTAAAGGGACTATTGAATATTCTGTAAGTTAATGCTTTATTGTTAGAATGTCATTACGTAGCAAGTACAGACTTAAAGTTTCATTGCAAAACAGTAATGTGCATTACCTTTAATCTTAGAATTCTGTGTATCTGATAGCTTATTTTGACAGGAATTAAATCAGGAGTTAGCTAGGAGTACTTAAGTAATGCTTTTTTATTTATGTTTTTTTCTTTAAGTTTTTTTTCTTGCAAAAATCCTAAGCTAATCAATCTGACCGATTCACTTTTAGGTAACTAGTTAGACATGGTAAATAACATTAATTATAAAATCATGTACAAGTTCCCTGCTTTCAGCATTATTAATAAAATGTAGACTTCAGGAGAAATAACAGAATGAAGTTGAGGGAGGGGGGGAAGAGCTGTATCTTGATACTGACCTTCTGGCATTCTTCTAATAATTTTCATAGATCTATATCTTTTACTGTATAGATCTGTTTCCACAGCAGTATCTGAAAATGGAGCCTTTCTCTGCCTGTTCTGTTCTTGAAATGACCCTCAAACTGTGCTGCAGTCAGCTTTTCACATTTGTGGTTACTAAGGGAAACTGAAGTGAGAAGTATCTGTCTTGTGTTATATACTGGAAATATAATTAAGCCTATAAATAATGCTTATAGGGTGCACATTAAAATAGGTGAAGTCTGTCACAATTAGCTTTGAATGATTTTGAAGCTGGACATGATAAAATAAAAATGAGAACTTCTTTATAAAGAAGTCTTTACTTGACCTCTTGGTGTTCTGTTATTCCAAGAATAAGAGATATGGGAAAGGCTTAACTCTTTATGTCACATTAAGCCAAGCTGTGATATGGCTTGGCTTGACTGCTGAGAAGTCTGTAGTAGTCATTTGGAGAGAAGCAGAGGGTGTGTGTATTGGAGTGAGAAGCACTTCATTAGTATGATTTATATTGGGAATTTGAATATAATTCTAGCCTCTACCAAAGACTTCCTTGAAGTTGAAATGCAAAAAAGAAATTTCTTAGGTCCTAGCAACTGAAGAATGGTAAGGTAAATGTAACCGTTGTTTCTATTACATTAAACCCATTTTGCCTGAAATAATTGGGGAAAAAAAATGCTGTGGTATAATTCTGTAAAACTGGGGTTCCTTTTCAGTCAGTAAATCCCTTAACTGGTCTCTTGACACTATGTGCATGCATTTACCTTGATATGTAAGATTCCAGTCAAAGCTAAAGCACAAATCTTTTCTTCTTTAAATTAGTATATTTTTGTCAAGTTGTCATGCACTTCTGCAGGTTTTTGCGTTCCAGCAGGTGGGGTTTTATTTGCAAAAATAACTTTCTTAGTACATACTGATATGCATCACTTCCTTGTGAGTCAAAAAGACGATTCACAAGAATCAAGGACTTTGTGTCTTTAAACTTAGTACAGCTTCTAAAGGAACCTGTTGTGTGTATGGAACATGCTTATTTCAGCTTCAGAAACGCTGTATTCTGTCTTGCTTTGCTGTACGTCTCACTGGTAAAGTACTTAAGCGATGTAAAGTTTTCAGAGCTCTTGGTTATGTGT
This sequence comes from Charadrius vociferus, assembly GCF_000708025.1. Taxonomy (NCBI): domain Eukaryota; kingdom Metazoa; phylum Chordata; class Aves; order Charadriiformes; family Charadriidae; genus Charadrius; species Charadrius vociferus. Next base: position 1,084,512 of record NW_009650064.1, on the reverse strand, counting down.
CATGCATGTATGTTTTATAAAACAACATAGATCTAACCTTTAGGAACCAAGGTTATATTCACTACATGTATAAGAGAGGTCTGGTAACTATTGTGATAATTTACTACTGTTATTTATGACTTTATTCCATGTGGAGAGATGAACTTAAGTCTGGTTTCTGCCTTCATCCTACTGCCTCTCAAAGCAACAACACACATGCACACACGCGCGCGTATTTGTGTCTGCATGAGTTGCTCCTTTGAGAAGTAGTGGAAGGACGAAGGCTGAAACCAGCCTCCCCCCCAGTATTGTTGAAAAGCTAGTGGAGATTTTTTGCTTTGTGGTTTTGGTTGTTTTTTTTTTTAAGTAATAGTTTAAAGTGTTAGCTTTTCCAGTGACTGCATTTTAGGAGGGAAGGGCTTATTTGCATTCTGGAAGTTTGGAGTGAGAGAGAATCTCACTGGGGCATCAGGTTTTGTTTTGTTTTTAAATCATTACTTTGGAGACAAATAAACAATAAAAAATATTTCCTCTTTAAAGCTAAAACCAAATAGTAGTTAATGTTAAAGATTTTAATCTAAAATTCCCAAAGCATTAAAAACTTGGAACTAGTGTTCTATATGAAGCACCAGCAAGAAGATATCAACAGATGTATTTCTAAGTGAAGGAAGTAAGTCCAGGCCAGCAGGTTTAAAAGAATGCCACTAAGTTAATGTTCAGTGACTGCCTCTAAAGGATACAGAAAACTCTAGTTTGTTTTCACTGTTATTGCTTAGACAGTGAACAGATATATTATTTTAAAAAGATATTATAGTTTCTCCTTTTCTGAATGTCAGTCAGCAGATTAGATGCAAATTGTTATTATCTGCTTTTTTCAGAATTCACAGTTGGTGCTCCAAGCTAATTTCCCCTTCTGCAGACAGCTGATGCCTGTGAGCAGGCTCAAAGGACCAAGAGATCAGATAGTTTAGGTGAATTACTGTTACTAGCTAGAACTTTCTTTAGTCCTTTTTGTGTTGTGAAAATAACATTTTTGCGTTGCTTATTTGACATAATTTCATTATATTAACATTGCATTAGAAGTCTTTTGTGTTACATATTGTACAAACATAACCAGTGTCTGCCGACAGGTGTTAGCAGAGACACCTACAGATCAATGAAGGAGCGTAAGCAGATTGTGTTGGCCACTGATCACCAATAACAGCATACTAGCAGTTGCATGACTTCAACAGAAGCCTTCTAACCCCCTCTTCCTTTTGATGAGAAAAAGGAAATAATTGGCTATTTACAGACTTTTCCAGTATAGCCTATTGCACTTGAGAAAGCACTTCTTGTTTAAAAAGAAGAAAAAAAAAAAAAAAAAGAGTGAGCAATAGTAGCAGATGATCTGGTTTGTCAGTGTTGGATCCTCCAATGTAAGACTTCCCTTCCCCTGTCCCACTCCCACCTTTTTAACTCTCTGGGGACTGAAGGCTGTGCTTTTCTCCTGTGATAGTCTGTGTGTTAGGTGTTTATCTGCTATGTTGTCAAGATCATGCGAAGAGCCTGATATCAGTTAATGAACGTCCCACAAGCCTGTAGTAGACCAGAGTCTTAAGACTGAGTTTTAAGACAGAGTCCTCTGTGTTGAACTACTGGTCTTCCTACATGTGATCTTTTCCCAGTTTCATAGTGGTAAGTCCAAGATCTGGAAACTGTGTCTAGACACTTTTGTTTTGGTTAGAAACCAGTTAGATATGTATATTGAGAACAAAACTACAGGGGCTTCTGAAGTCAGCTTCTTAAGGTAAAACAAGGAGGAATTTTTGATCCTTTCTTTGTTCAAGGGATGTGGGTGACAAGTGTTTTTGTGGAGACCATCAAACAGGTGAAAGTTCACTAGACTTCAAATCCACATCAATACTTAGAATTTCTTGTAATGACTTGCTGAACATCTTTATTTTGAGAACAAAGAAATGGTATCTGCTAGTATCTTTCTAGAATAAATGGATTTCACTTTCAATCCTAGGAGAGCTTGGATAGTGCTAAAGGTTCTCTCTTCTGGTGTGCACCACTGTCATAGTCTTTTCCCAGTTTGGGGTAATTTAGAATATGTGGATTATAATGATGGCATACTACTTTATCTGTTGTATCTTTTGACTAATTTTAAAATTATTTTTGGAGTTGCTTTTATGATATTTACAAATTCCATTTTCCTGATGTGGCATATTATAGAAATTAGACTTATTAACAATTAGTTAATATAGTCATAATCTGATATTTCTAAAGGCTTGGATACAACACCAAAGTTGTTGTGTCCTCACACCTCTTTCTAGTCTTCCCATCTCTTCAATTTTGTTACTTCCTTTTAATACTGTTAAATCATTGGTTTGTTGTTTTCTAGTTCTTGGACAACTAGTCTTGAAATTATTAAAAAAAAAAATTCTTAGTGCGTTCTGATTCATATGTATTCAATGTATAATTTTTAATGGAAGAATGAGTGAAGTCCAGTTGTTGAGATGCAATGACAGTAAGTTCATTAAAATATCAGTAGAGAATTTTGTCAGCTGCTAAACTGACAGAAATGAAGGCAGTTTGAACCATAGATAGTGGTGACTCAGAAGCTCTTTGTCTACTCATGCACAGAAGCACACCTGGCAAACACAGGTGTTTAAGTAGTGCTCCATAAGGGGAAAAGGGGTTATGGGATGTACCTCTGCTCAAATAGTGACACAATGATTTGAAGAGAGTGTTTGATTTGGGATTTTATTGGAAAGGGAACATGGAAGGTGTGGCTCTTTCTGCATCTAGTCATATCTCTAAAAGCTGATTGTAGCTAACTTACAATTTTAGATTTATTCATATACTTATGTGACTACATAGAATCATAGAGTCATCTAGGTTGGAAGGGACCTTTAAGGTCATCAAGTCCAACTGTTAACCTAGCACTGCTAAAACCACCACTAAAACATGTCCCTAGGCACCACGTCTACCTGTCTTTTAAATACCTCCAGGGATGGTGATTCTGCCACTTCCCTGGGCAGATTGTTCCAATACTTGACAACCCTTTTGGTGACATTTTTTTTTCCTAATATCCAATCTAAACCTCCCCTGGCCCAACTTGAGGCCTTTTCCTCTTGTCCTCTTGCTGTTACTTCAGAGAAGAGACCGACCACCACCTTGCTACAACCTCCTTTCAGGTAGTTGTAGAGAGCAATAAGGTCCCTCTGAGCATCCTTTTCTCCAGACTAAAAAAAAAAAAAAACAAACCAGTTCCCTCAACTGTTTCAAAGGTAAATCAGCCTTTGAATTTAGGGAGATACTTCAGGCAGTCTTTATTACATGAACAGTTTCTTTGTTTTAAGAAGGTATCAGTGCTGGTCTCTGAAATCCCATATAGTGTGTAGATTTTCCTGTGCAAACTTTATAGCCTCATAAGACTTGTGCTCCAGACCCTTCACCAGCTTTGTTGCCCTTCTGCATAAGGTAGAAGTTAACTAGGTAGTAAGGCCTTATGTGTCTTATCTCTACATAAGGGTTGGTGACTAGAAGCTCTTGCTACTGAGGATGGGAAAGCTACTTATATTTGAAGAAGCCCTTTTTCAACAGAATTTATTGTATAAAGCAGAGTTTGTGCATTGTTTAAAAGTTTAACGCAGTCCTGACTAAGTTATTCTTGTTTTCTTTTTATGTTTCTGTTAATCAGTATCTTTCAATCTTTATACTCAGGTCAGTAGACTGAAGGAAGCAAGCCAATGTATGTTCTATATTGAGCCGCTTCGAAGCACTGGCTACCCTGATCAAGTCCATTTCAGATTGTTTCAGGGAGTAAAACAGTGTTTTCACATGTCTGGTGGTTGTTTTTCCGAGGTTTACTTGTATTTTAACAAATCTTGCCATTCTGTTAAAATCATGAAACAATGTAATGACTGTTCATCATCCCTCTCCCTTCTCAAAAGGGGAAATTGTCCCATGAAGATTCAGTATAGTGCTTTAATATACATATATTTATATAAAATTCTTAACATTCAGAATAGCGTTGAAATAGCTGTATGAATAATGTATAGAAAGTTTGTTTCCTGGGAGAGGATTTACTTTTTGTCCTCTCTTCCAGTATTAAATTGATGGGGAAAAAATGATTGGAGAAGCTGGGGGGTGGCTGTGGTATGTGGTGGCGTGGGTTTTTTGTTACTTCTGAAATTGTGCTTTTCCACAAAGTTATTCTCTTAGCTTTTGGAAGTTCAGATTCTGTTTGGTTTGGGGGTTTTTTTGTTGTTTTGTGTTTTTTTTTTTTTTTTTTTTAATTGCAGAAAGCCTGAGAATTGGTAAATCAGCCTTTGAATTTAGGGAGATACTTCAGGCAATCTTTATTACATGAACAGTTTCTTTGTTTTAAGAAGGTATCAGTGCTGGTCTCTGAAATCCCATATAGTGTGTAGATTTTCCTGTGCAAACTTTATAGCCAAATAAGAAAAGGAAGCTTATATTTGCATTTCTTGTGCTTGTGATTTGCAAGATAAACCCTTCAGTTGCCAAGAGATCTCAGTAGATGGTTTTATTGCTGAAAAGAGTGAATGCATTCTTAAAGGTCTTTTGTGTTTAATTGAATGCTTTTAATTAATTTTATTTTATATCATTTTATATAATTGTCACTATTTATGGAACAAGTCGTACATGTCTGGTCAAGTTAGGGTCCTGTTTTGATTTCTGCTTTAGTAACAATTTAAAAGTGGCATATGAGAATATTCTTGTTTTTCGGATGTTTGTGTGATCATACAGTACTGAGGTAAGAGGTACTAAGAAGTACTACAATACAGACTTTCATAGCTGAAATACAGTAGAGAGAGATGTTTGTTGCTTTGTTTAGCTTAATGGCTTCCTATATAAAGAATTGTCATAATAGAACTAGAAATTTATCTTAAAGCTAATTGCCATTTCTTTGGCAATACCTACCTCTTTTTTTTCTTTAATGAATCTAGGCTGACAAAGGTACCTTTACAAAATTCTTTAACTCTTACTTGTGAACTTTAGTAATGTTAGTATCCCAAACTGCCCTCTGTTTTTAATCTGTCGAACTATAACAGCCTTCAAAGTACGTTATACTTGTAGCACACTTTCTTGCAGGACGACTTGCTTCTCTATTTAAAGAATATAGTTTGCTTCTTTATATCTGTTAGTTATATACTTTTATTGCTGTACTGTCAATGTGTGTTCCCTAACATGACAAAACTTTGGAAAAAAATAAAAAAATATTTCTCTTTATTCACTTTTCCTAAATTCTTTTGGGGCTAGTGTTTTGTTCAGTGTTAAGATTTGGAACATTTAAGTGGGAATTTCTTTTGAGGAGCAATTATTTAACTTTTTATGTACTTCTTTTGCTTTGCTGCCAATAGAAACTCTGCCAGCTATTCTCGGAATGCAAATAAAAAGTATTAAAATATTAAATATTTAATCACCCAATATTAACTAATACTATAACATGTGGATACATACTCTTCCACTCTGGCAAAATGTTTGCTGCCTCTGTGAAAAATGAATGTGCCTCATTACATTCTATGGACAACAAAACATATAATGCTTTATAGTTATGTGGAACATACTGATTCAGCTGGAACAGTACATGATAGAATACGGTTGGAAGCAGGCTAGCCCAATGTATGTTTTATTACTTACCTCCACTGCAGTACAATTATGGAAATAAAACGTTTTAGTCTCTTGGTTCCAAATGCTGCCGCCTTCTATGTGACTGTGTAAGGTCAAGGTCTACTTTCAGAGCAAGCAGTACCAAAAGCTATTAAAAGATGCATGCTCTGAGACTTTTCCTTCCCTCCCCTCATCTTACCCTCGGGGTTGTTTTTTTTTTTCTGCCCTGGTTCAATCATTCAAGCAGAAATAAAGGATATCTACCTTTAAGTCTAGCAACAGTTGACAAGGCGTACAAGACATGATCCTCCCACATTTCTGTTAAGTAACTCGGTGAAGAGCAGAAGATACCAAGTGGGTATGCAGTCAGCTAATGATATCCATTGGCTTTCTCAAAACAGTTGTTTGTAGAACATACAAACCCATGTTTTTCTTCATTGGGCTTTTCACTCCCCCCCCTATTTTTTTTCCTTGAAAATTAAGTAAAAAGAAGGGAATTTAAAAGACAGCATTCTTTCCTGTAATTGTCAAGAAACCCTGTGCCGTTAGGCAATAAACTTCTTTTGGTTGTATGTTCCCATGGCATATCATCTTCGCTGTTCTTAAATGCTTGCTATATATTCTTTATTCTGAAATACTCTCTGTATATTTTTTTTATCCATTTGCTTTCTTCTGTTGGTTCATACTGAGTACATTTTGGGAGACGGGGGTGCAAATAAGAGCTTGGAAAAAATCCTTTCCTTACTCGGGAATCACCTACTCAAAGTGCTTATGTTCCATCTGCTGTCGTACTGGTTGACCTGTTTTGCTTCAGTATTTTTGCTTTTTATCTCAATGATGGATTTTACTTGAAATCAGGTTAACAGAAGCTTATTTCAATAGGAAGAGAGTGTGTTCACGTTTATAGAGATTGCTTCAACTTTTCTGTAAGTGAAGAGCTGAGGCGTTGAAGAGGGAGAACGAAGGGTTCTGTGAAACCAGTCAATAGTGTTCTGGTGCAATAGCTGAGCCTACAGCTCGGAGCGTGCAGCTGATGCTTCTGGCCACCTGGAAGCATGGTGGGGAGGCAGGTGTCCTTATATGGGGTTGAATAGACTAATATTTAGGCGGTAGGTATGTTGAGGTTTGGTTGTTTGGAGGTTTTTTTGGCAATCGTAAGATATGAAGACTTAAAGTTTGTGAAAATCTCGGTGAATATACATGTGATGCAAGTTGTAAGCCACTATTTGAACTAACTGCTTACAAGTTTGTTTTTCTTTTTCTTTTTTTTCCCCAATTGATACAGGTGGAATCAAGAGATACTTTAAACAGTATTGCCTTGAAATTTGATACAACACCCAATGAACTGGTTCAATTAAATAAGCTTTTCTCCAGAGCAGTCGTTCCTGGACAGGTACTATTCCACTATATATGCTACTTATCCAACAAAGACCTCCTTCCCTATATTTCTCATCTCTACCAGAGAAAGTGTTAAAGTACTTCTCTTACTGGTTTTCCTATTGGCTTTGTAAAAGAGTTTTTCATTTTTCTCTAACTTGTGAATTTCTTGTGCCTGTTAAATAACCGCGTAAAAAGGGCACATGTAATGAAGCTACCTGTCTTTCTTAAATAAGATCAGAGAACTTTTAAAACTAGATATATTTAATGGTATAATAAGACTAGGGTACAAGCTAAATTGTTACTTTGCAAACATAGCAGGCTATTTACCAACTGTAGCTCAGAAGACAAATTCAGGGTACAGCTTACAAACAACATTCCTGACTGCATGTTACTGCCTGCAGTTCTATTTTAATAAATTGAGTAATGTTTCTATTCCACTCTGAAAACTTGCTGTCTTTACCAGCAGTATATGAACTATCATTCCCTTATATGTCACTATTGCTTATATCTTTTTCTTTCCCTTTTTTCCTGTGCTTTTCACTTCTCATTGAAAGCCAGGCCTGGAAACAAGTAATAGGTCAGCTATGGTATTAACCATTGGCCATTTGGTATTAGCCCTCTGGTTGAAAAAAATCCTGTGTTTATTTCTGATTGCTGCAAAACTTCATCTTGGTAGCTTGAATGCCTACCGTGGCCAAAGTAATGTATTTAAGGCTTGTATAACTTCAGGGTTTTGTTTTGTTTTGTACATTCGGTGCTAAGAGCTACATCTATGAACTTGTTCCACAGCCTGTTTCTTCATTGCTCAAATAGTAGAGTAATAGCAAGAGAAATAATCGGGCACATCTTCCTCAGACACTGTATTGAGTGTTTCTGGCATTCTGTGTACTTTTAATGTTTTATAACTGAACTTTTTCCTCAATTACTATGACTAAAAATCAATCTTACCTCAAGATAGCATTTAAGAAGCTTTAAAAACTAAAATTAAGAAGCGCTTTGTGTGGTATTATTTATTCCCTCGACTCGTAATTTCTGTTAAAATTAATGGGAGAAGGAATGACTTTTGCATAGCTTATTTTGAGAAAGCGTAGCAAATATACCTGAACTGGTGGGAAATCTAAAGTAAACCAGAAAACATAACTTCTAACTACATTATATCTTCTTTATAGATTTTGTATGTTCCTGACCCAGACTACATTTCTAGTGTGGACAGCTCCCCCTCTCTAAGTCCTATAAGTCCCCTATCACCTACATCTTCCGAAGCAGAGCTTGACAAGGCTACAGTAAATGTAGGTATACCTGTTGTCCTTGACATTAATTTTCCCTTACAAGATAAATGTTGCAGATGCTATGCTTTCTTCTTAAACTATTCTTTCATTTTGGGGAGAAAGTACTTTACAACACTTGGAGTTGAAAAGTAAAATAGTACCTTTTAAAAAAGTAAATACAAGCTTTTAATCTTGTAAATGACGGTTTTCTATATGAAAACTGATTTGAAGGCAAATTATTTGTAGCAAAATGCTATCTTTGCACACTGAAATCTTAAATACTAGTTTCTATTGCTTTTCTGCATGTTACCTTTCAGAACTAGTTAAACATTTGTCTCTAACTTTATTGATAGTTTTTGTAGCAATGACACATTGGCAACAATGCTCAAGTAGCCAAAAGGTAAGCGCTCCCCCCCAGCTCCCCGCAGAAGTGCAGGAGGGGATTCTCTGGTTTCATTTAGCAGAACAAAGTAAAGAAAACAAACAAAAAACCCCCAACAACAACAAACAAAAAAACCCACAACCAAGTCTTTTTCAGTGAAGGGCTACCCTCTACCTTTGTAGATCTTCAAATGCTACAATTATTTAGCCATCAAAGCTGCTCTGTAATTCAGCTCAAATGTAGTTTTTTGGAGCTAGCTTTTAGGAGCTAGCTTTATAAAAGCATGTCTTTCCAGGAACACTGGTTTTCTGTCAGCTGAATTCCATGGGAGAACTCCAACCAGGAAGATACAGTATTGGAGCCTGAGCTTCCCTGCAATTTATGCGATTATGACCTTATTAAGATGTTTCTTGATATGTCACTACTATTTTTTTCCCAGTTGTTCCTATCTTTTCTCTCAAATAACAAGTATTTTTGATAGCACTTCTTGGTAGTGCTCAGTCAAGCTGTCAAATGTCTACTCCAGGATTCTGTATGCTCAAAGTTTAGGAAGGTTTGAGATTTTAAGCATTTATTTATTTATTTGCTTGCATGACGTGAGTCCAGATAAGTTTAAATCTAAAGGTATTTTATTGTTGCTGAATAGTTTCCTAAGCTGCAAAAGCTGTGTTGACCCTTCTAATGAAAAATACTATTTGGTTTTGCTGTTGTACCTTTGAGCTGACCTAGTATGCCTGTTCTCATGACGTATCTGCTGTCACTTGTACTGAATAATTTCTTTTATGTTTTATGGCAATCTGAAGCTGTTGTAGCACATTAAATAGACTAGTCTGCAAGGATACATTCTTCTGTATTGGTCTCAGAATGACTGTACATGCTACCATAGGCCTACCCATATAGCATATGTTGTGAGAAGTTACTTGAGAGAAATTTCTTAGTTTCACTACTAGGAATCGGAGCTCTTCCTACAGTGCACTAGATCCTGTGTCAGAAAAATACCATATTCTTCCTTTTGTGAATTAGTTTGTATATGCCTGTTTGCATATAGTAGATAAGGAGGCTTAATGAGTAACCATACCTGTAATTTATTTGAAACTTTTTTATTGACTATATACACATAGCAGAGAGAAAAGCTTGAAAGTGTAGAAGAAACAAAGTAGATTAAAATATTTTAAAAGTTAAAATCCTCTTATGCAAAAGGTTGTTTTGTTTAATATAGGCAGTTTAATGTTAGAAACAATTTGAGTGTTAAATTTCATTTAACTGACACTTACTGTATTGTTGCAGAACTATTTTGTGCATCTCATGACATGTCATGGATCACTACAAGGAGTTCTTAAATGCTTCAGGGAAAGTCAAACAAATGAGCAATGTGATAATATATAGTAGAGTGTTTATGGAAGCTTCTGTTTCTCAGGTCTTTCAAAGTACATGTAAGGAGGGAAGGGATATTAATAGATAGAGTTTGTCAAAAGAAAGCGCAGAACAGAAATCACTTGTGCTTGTCAGTGCGGACTCTGTGTCTGTGTGTGTGGTTTTGTTTTCCAGACAGTGTCTCCAGCACCACAAAAAGCACTCAACTTCTATTTGAGCAGTTAAGGCTGGAGGGTTTTGTTCTTCATCATAGCACCTGTTTTCCATGTTTTTCTTTGCTGATTGCTATCCTTATGAACGAGAGAAATACTAGCATACATTCTGTAATGCTCTGTATTGGTGTCTGTCGTCTTCACTCTCCTTCTATTTTGACTCCAGATTTGCAGTTTAAATTTAAGCACATTTCAAGGTAAAAAGTATGTGTTATTCTGCCTGTATAATGTAAAGGGGTCTTCTCTCTGTGCTATGGTCATTGAAATTGATGAATTCCTGCTAGAAATTGAGTAAGATGACTAACCAGCATCTGAACCTCTGTTGAGGCAAAATATAAACTGATGATATGCTCTGTTCTTTTGTTTCTGTTTTACCAAACATTGGAGTAGTTTAACACAACCACGTGGCTACATACAAACCAGCATGTGGCTAATATAAGACCTGCATAACCCTGTTAAGTTTTTTTACATTGCTACACTTAAGCTAAGATTTCAGTGAGTATTTCAGTAGGTTTTTTAGTGTCAGTGTGTATGTAAGAACTCGGCCTTTCTTACGCTGCTGGGTTTTGTGAAGGGTTTCTTCATACAGCAGCCCTCACGTATTTGAGAAGATCCAATAAACTTTACTGCCTATAAAACTTAAAATCCACTTCAAAATAATATGTACTGACAAAGGTGTCGTCATTTAATTTGAAAGTCTGCCATCAGTGTTATTCCTGCTTCTGTGTCGCATGGCAATGTGAAGGAGAAATAGCTGGCCTACTCACAGTGGAGTTGGATGTCAGCTGAGGATTTTTGCAGCCTCTTGCTAAGTTGTATGCATCACAAAGGTGACCACATAATTTTTAGGAGAAAGGCATATATAGAAGGGAAAGTTACCTCAAGGAAGTTTGCTTTCTAATTATATCTTCATTAGTTTTTTCAGCAAAGTTCAGTTCAGTGTTCTGTAAGTAGTTTTGGCGGTTTTGTTTGCTTTATAACTAAAATTGAAAGATGCAGGCTAAAGTACTGCCAGAGAGATGATGAACCGAAAACAATTGTGCATAATGTTCCTGGATATGATTGAAGGCATTTAGCTGCAATCTGTGCTAGTGAATAGAACTGAACAGAAAAGCAGAAAACTAAAGGGAACATAGAAGTTCACATTTTTTATAAATAGTAATATTTTATTAGTAACTAAAAATAGCAATTACATATGAAATTGTATTTCAGGATGGGGAAGTTGATGAGGCCTTCTACAGACAGGTGAGAATCGCCTCACAATCACAGGCCTTGATTCTCATGGGGGACTTCAACTACCCTGATATCTGCTGGGAAGGCCACACAGCCGGGCACGTACAGTACAGGAGGTTCCTCCAGTGCATTGATGACAACTTTTTGACTCAGGTGGTGGAGGAGCCTACAAGGAGAGGTGCTTTACTGGACCTGATACTGACAAACAAAGAGGGACTGGTGGAGGATGTAAAGGTTGGGGGCAGACTGGGCTGCAGCGATCATGAGAAGATAGAGTTCAGGATTAAGTGTAGAATAGACAAAATGACAAGTAGAGTTGAAACCCTAAACTTCAGGAGGGCTAAATTTGATCGTTTCAAAGAATTGCTTGGGCAAATCCCATGGGAAAGGGCTCTAGAGGGTAAGGGGGCTCTAGAGAGCTGGCTGCTATTTAAGCGTCACCTCCTCCAAGCTCAGGATCAGTGCATCCCAAAGAGAAAGAAATCAGGCAAGGGGAGAAGGAGACCTGCATGGCTGAGCAGGGACCTTCTGAAAAGGCTCAGGTGGAAGAAGGGAGTTTACAATAGGTGGAAGAAGGGGCTGACTGCTTGGGAGGAATACAAGAATGCTGTCAGGGTATGCAGGGAGGAAACAAGGAAAGCCAAGGCAGCCTTGGAATTGAACCTGGCGAGGGATGTCAAGGCCAACAGGAAGGGTTTCTTTAAGTATATAGGAGACAAAAGGAAAACTAGGGAAAATGTGGGCCCGTTGTTGAATGAGACAGGTGCTGTGGTGACGGATGATGCAGAGAAGGCGGAGTTGCTAAATGCCTTCTTTGCTTCTGTCTTCACTGTTCGGGCCAGTCCTTGTGAGACCCCGACTTTGCAGGTAACAGAGAAAGTCTGGGCAAAGCAAGACTATCCCTTGGTTGACGAGGAGCACGTTAAAGATCAGTTAGATAAATTGGATATACATAAATCCATGGGGCCTGATGGGATGCACCCTCGTGTGCTGAGGGAGCTGGGGGAAGTCATTGCTGGGCCTCTCTCCATTATCTTTGAAAGGTCCTGGAGGACAGGTGAGGTGCCTGAGGACTGGAGGATAGCCAACGTCACTCCAGTCTTCAAAAAGGGCAGGAAGGATGAGCCAGGAAACTACAGGCCGGTCAGCCTCACCTCCATCCCTGGAAAGATGATGGAGCAGCTTATTCTGGGAGTCATCTCAAAGCACCTGGATGAAAAGAAGATTATCAGAAGTAGTCAACATGGATTCACCAAGGAGAAGTCATGTCTGACTAATCTGATAGCCTTCTATGACGAAGTGACTAGATGGGTGGATGAGGGGAGGGCAGTGGATGTTGTCTACCTTGACTTTGGCAAGGCTTTCGATACTGTCTCCCACATCATCCTCACAGGCAAGCTTAGGAAGTGTGGGTTAGATGAATGGACAGTGAGGTGGATTGAGAACTGGCTTACAGATAGAGCTCAGAGGGTTGTGGTTAGTGGCGCAGAGTCTAGTTGGAGGTTAGTAACAAGTGGTGTCCCTCAGGGGTCAGTACTGGGCCCAGTCTTGTTCAACATATTCATCAATGATCTGGATGAAGGGATAGAGTGTACCATCAGCAAGTTTGCTGATGACACAAAACTGGGAGGAGTGGCTGACACGCCAGAAGGCTGTGCCGCCATACAGCAAGACCTGGACAGGCTGGAGAGTTGGGCAGAGAGAAACCTGATGAAATTCAACAAGGGCAAGTGTAGGGTGCTGCATCTGGGGAGGAATAACCCCATGCAGCAGTACAGGTTGGGGGCTAACCTCCTGGAGAGCAGCTCTGTGGAGAGGGATCTGGGAGTCCTGGTGGACAACAGGACGACCATGAGCCAGCAATGTGTCCTGGCGGCCAAGGCGGCAAATGGCATCCTGGGGTGCATCAAGAAGAGTGTGGCCAGCAGGTCGAGGGAGGTCATCCTCCCCCTCTACTCTGCCCTGGTGAGGCCGCATCTGGAGTACTGCATCTAGTTCTGGGCTCCCCAGTTCAAGAAGGACAGGGAACTGCTGGAGAGGGTCCAGCAAAGGGCAACGAAGATGATTAGGGGATTGGAACATCTCTCCTATGGAGAAAGGCTGAGGGACTTGGGTCTCTTTAGTCTAGAGAAAAGAAGATTGAGGGGGGATCTTATTAATACTTACAAATACTTAATGGGAGGATGCCAGGGGGATGGGAGCAGTCTTTTTTCAGTGGCACCCAGTGATAGGACGAGGGGGAATGGGCATAAACTTGAACATAGGAAGTTCCATCTTAACATGAGAAGGAACTTCTTTACTTTGAGGGTAGTGGAGCACTGGCACAGGCTGCCCAGAGAGGGGGTGGAGTCTCCCACTCTGGAGACATTCAAAACCCGCCTGGACGCAATCCTGTGCAATGTGCTGTAGGTGACCCTGCTCTGGCAGGGGGGTTGGACTAGATGATCTCCAGAGGTCCCTTCCAACCCTAACCATTCTGTGATTCTGTGAAATGGAAGTCTTTAAATGTTGGTTAAGCTCGAAAACAGGATTGCTGTGACTACAAAATAGGCTTTGGTCCAGTCTGTCTACTATACATGTAGCTTTTATTTGAAAACAATTTTTTCACTGTCTGTCCTGTCCCTGGTATGATTCCATGTTCACTACTTTGTTAGATGTACAGTAAGACAGTAAGATAAGAAACTCTTCCTATTACCTGCCTGGGAAGGTCATGAAGGAAATCGTCTGGAAGCTATATCCAGGCATGTGAAAGACAAAGATGGTTGGGAACAGCCAGAGTGAATTTACATGCCTGACCAAAGTGATTGCTTTCTGTAACGAGACAACTGGCTGAGCAAATGAGGGAAGAGCAGTGCGTGTTACCTTGACTAGAACCAGGCCCTTGACACTGTCCTAAAGCACTCTTGTTACAGTAGTGGGGAAATGTGAACTGAATGGGTGGGCTACAAGATGGGCTGGAAAAATTGGTAGGATCGTTGGGTTCAAAGCATTTGTGTGTGTGGTTGGTTATTTTTCGTTGTTTGTTTTCTGTGGTGGAGGACAGTTACAAATCGTTGAAGGTTCCTATTGGGGTTAATATTGTTTATAATCTGCCCATCCGTGACCTGAGTGGTGGGACAGAGGACAGAATGCACTGTTAGCAAGCTTGGGGCAGTGGGGCAGCAAAAATTAGGGAAAGTGAAAATATACTGGAGAAAAAGACCAGGGCTACTCATCAGGGAGATCAAGAGTCTGGAGAAAAGAAGCAGCAGAAATCTCATGGAGTTCAACAACAACTAAGACCTGCCTGGGACTGAAAGAGCCCCATGTGGCAGTACAGGGTGAGGGTTGGCTGGCTTCATAGCAGCTTTGCAGAAAAAGACCAAGGGCCAAGGAGGGGTTGAGGCTAGTGTCCTGGTGGACATATTGAACAATGTCCACTTGTGATGGTGAAGGCTAATCACATGCCAGGTGGCAGATAACAGAGGAATACCAACAGGTTAGGGAAAGTGGTTATTCACCTGTTTAGGGGTCTTGTGAAGCTGCAGTTTACAGTGTTGTGTCCACTTCTGGCATCTGCAGTACAAGACAAAGATTGACATGCTGCAGAGACTCCATTGGAAAGCCGTTAAGATGATCAGGGAATAGAAGCAAATGAGGCACAAGGAGGTCCTGGTTAAAAAAAACAGGAAAATATTTTTCAGAATGAGAGGGTGGTTAAACACTGGAGCAGGTTTCTTAGGGGGCCTGTGGAATCACCATCCTTGAAACTCAGCTGGAAAGACCATGAGCAACTTGATGCATAGGCCTACTTTGAACACAGGGTTGGACTAGCAGACCTCCTAACATAAAGTAGCGTATAATATTATGGACAGATAATAGAAGACATTTAATAGGACTGTTATTGAAGTTGGAAAATAATCCTTTCTGCTAACTTCTGCTCAAATTTTTCATGTGATAATATATTGGATGGTTTCCTTATGTGACTTCTGATGATTATTTTGTTGTTTACTCCCAGGTTGATTTTACGTATCTTTTCCTACTTGCATTTCTTATCATGGGCCAGTTAGGCTGTGCTTCATTAGTTATATAGACTTTCAGGTCAAAACAATCCTGTAAACTGCAGTGGATTTTGAACCCTATTTTTACATTTACTTTCATGTCAAAGAAAAAGAGGAAAAGTTACACAACAGAAAATACTGAAAAAATCAGGTTGCTAAGTTTGTGGTGTTCTTTTCTCTTTTCTTTTTGTATTCCCTTTTAGGATCCAGATGGAGTCCAACGGAAAGAGTCAGTTGCTTCACCAGCACATGCATGTGTTCGTCCTACAAGAGTGGTATCTTCCACCTCCGAAGAGGAGGAAGCATTTACAGAGAAATTTCTAAAAATTAATTGCAAGTACATCACTAATGGCAAGGTATTTAAACGTTCAGGTTTTACTGTTACTGTACAGGATGTAAAAAATAAAGTACATTAGAATCATAGAACAGAATCATAGAATCGTTTTGGTTGGAAGGGACCTTTAAGATCATCAAGTCCAACTGTTAACCTCACACTGTCAAGTTACACTAAACCATGTCCCTCAGCACCATGTCTACCTGTCTTTTAAATACCTCAAGGGATGGTGATTCAACTACTTCCCTGGGTAGCCTGTTCCAATGCTTGACAACCATTTCAGTGAAGAAATTTTTCCTAATATCCAATCTAAACGTCCCCTGGCACAACTTGAGGCTGTTTCCTCCTGTGCTATCACATATTACTTGGGAGAAGAGACTGAGCCCCACCTTTCTACCACCTCCTTTCGGGTAGTTGTAGAGAGTAATAAGGTCTCCCCTCAGTGTCCTTTTTGCTAGGCTAAACAAACCTAGTTCTTTCAGCCACGCCTCATAAGACTTGTTTTCTAGGCTCCTCAGCAGGTTCGTTGCCCTCCTTTAGGCGTGCTCCAGCACTTCAATGTCCTTCTTGTAGTGAAAGGCCCAAAACTGAACACAGTATTTGAGGTGCGACCTCACCAGTGCCAAATACGGGGCTTCCCTGTTCCTGCTCACCTCACTATTCCTGATACAGGCCAGTATGCTGTTGGCCTTCTTTGGCCACCTGGGCAC
This sequence comes from Charadrius vociferus, assembly GCF_000708025.1. Lineage (NCBI taxonomy): Eukaryota > Metazoa > Chordata > Aves > Charadriiformes > Charadriidae > Charadrius > Charadrius vociferus. The sequence continues at coordinate 1,067,978 of NW_009650064.1, read as the reverse complement.
ACTACTGGCTCATATTCAACCGGCTGTCCACCAATACCTCCAGGTCCTTTTCTGCTGGGTGGTTTTACAGCAAGTGACCCAAGTGCAGGACTCTGCACAATTAACCTGTGACAGACTTCCCTGTAGCCATACTGTTAAGGGATTCCCTTGTCTTGAGGGCATGAGGTGTGTTCCTTATGTGATTATCTCTTATAAGTAGTTCTTTTTACTTACAGTGGAGAAGAACATGCCTTAAATTACGAGGGAATGTGTAGTTGGGTAGCTTCATTTCTGTTTTCCTAAAGCAGAACAGCGTGAACAGAATTGATCTCTGATTCTGTAAACAGTTCTTTATTTGGTATAGTATAGTATAGTAGAAATCTTGATTTTTTTTTTTTTTTTTTTTCTTTGAAGTACTAACTGCAGTTCTCTCAGTAGTGTCATCACACAAATGCCTTCAGCTTAGTGGCACTTAAGTTACATTCAGCTTGTAGGTGCACAAGTCTTCCACAGACTTCCCTAAAGGGACTGAGGTGATGTCAAAAGACTTTACCTCAGAATGCTTTAGGAAAAAAAAAAAAAAAATTATTCCTCTACCACCCCACAGAAAAATGATTAGACACTTTAATCATGAAAAATCATCCTTTCACTGAAGCTGAATGAATGTAAAGAAACTCAAGAAGTTTGGATTTATATACACAAATGCTGCTGATTGTGTTGCTCAGCAATAGATCTGTAGATAAATTACACTAATGATAAACAGATTAAGAATCTCCTAAAACTGCATTTAATTCTTTTTTTTTTTTTTTTTTTTTTGCTGATGGAAAGGATTGCAGATCTATATATGTCCAGACTTGAAGCCTTTTGACAGTACACATATATTGGCAAAAGTGAAGTATTAGAAGTTGGTGAGATGAGTGCTGGAAAAGCTTTCTTGTTACTTTGCTCTACTTTGCAGTTAATTTGCTTCACTCCTTGCATTCTCTCCCTGGGTGACTTCTTTTAGTTTGATCCTGGTCAACTCATTACTTTCAGTTTTAAGTGCTGTGTTGTAGAGGAATTGAGAACTCTGAGCCTCTGTTAGAAATTGGCTGTACTGGAAAAATACAGTCTAGTGTTAAAATTTACAGCATATTATTTTTGTGCTGTAATTCCTCATCAGAATATTATGGGGAGCGTTCACAGCATCTGTCTTTGACTTGGATTTTTACAGCCTATTTTCTGAGAGCTTCAAGGGTAATTCTGTTTCTAAAGAGTTGTGTAATCCACTGCAGTATCAGTCCATACTTGGAGAGGTGGGTGGGGAGAGAAATGAATGCTAACCTGCTCAGATTTGAGTGCCAGATTTCATAAATTTAGCATGTAATTAGCCTTTGTGTCACATGAGGTGGGAATGTCCTCTGGCATGTCATTTTGTCCTCTCCTTGATGCATTTCTTGATGATGCGGGGTGATAAATCTTGAAAGGTTTTCTGGAGAAAGCTTAAAAGACTCATCCTCTGCTTCCCACTCTGGAAGGGATTTTGAAGCTCATAGGTAACTGTTTTATAGGACTTCAGATATGAAGTCTCAGTTATGACTGTGACTGATGCTCGTAAACTAAAATCTAGTGAAAGCCTATTTTTCAATGTGTTTAATTTTACATATGTGAAAGAGCTTGCATTAAGGTAGGACTGTCTCATTCCTCACTTTTCAAAACTGCTTATTCTGTATGTGTTTGGAGTTGGTTTTAGTCGCACCTGTGACTTCTTGGACAAGCACACAGGAGTCCTCTGAAATGCAGTGTCTGGAACCTGGAAACATTTGCTCTGTTATAATATTTGCTCTCTGTTATCTGGTTATGGATACTGTTAGAGGCAGGGTGTTGGACACAGTTAGAAACAGGGTGATGTGAATATGCCACATCCTGGTCAGACAACAAATCAGTGTAACCAGTGTGCTGCAGAGTCACAGCTTACTCGCTGCTCCTTGCATTTGTAGGCATGCCCTTTCTTGCAGCCACGCTGCTTCTTTTGTAGAAGGGTATGCTGCTCTGGTTTTTCATTCTTTGCGTTGTTTGTTGGAGGCAGAAAAGGGTATCTTAACCAGTCTGCTTGACTGAATCTGAAATTAATAGAGGAGCTTTGAAATTCTTCGTTATTTCTTATGCTTGCTAGTTTACTTCCCTTGGTTTGAAAAGTAGTAGGTAAAGGAAAATTAATAATACTAACGCTTAAAAAGAAAAAACACCAACCTGGAAATATGGTCACAAAAAGTACAAACATTGTTCATGAAGTGAACCTCATCAGTGTCCTCTTTTTCAAACTTCTACAAGAAACAGAGAATAAAATTAAATTGTTATCTTTATGATAAAAGCTTCATAAATTGTGAATTACAGTTTTTGTTCTACCTTGTGTGTTCAAGAACGTAATGGAATTATTTAGAGGAAACTTCTGTTTGAAACTTGCTTGTCAGAAGTCTTTTTAGACCTTCATAAAAGTGTGTTTTGTTGAACTGCCTAATCTTAATATTTGGGGTCACCAATGTCATAAAATTTGACTCTAATCCTCCCTTTATAATGATTGTTTGAATTTCTGTCTCAGATATTGTATAGGATTTAAAGCTCCCACTTCCCGTGGTTTAAGAAACTTTAATGGAAGGAAGTTAAAACTGATTCAGAATTGAAAATCTGCATGCAGGTGCAGTTTAATCTAGTTTCAATATGTGTATTTTTACTTACCTGGATTAATATCTTCTGGACCAGCTTTAAGACTGAAAGGATCTATTTTTAATAACCTAGTGTGTCTGCATGGTTTTCAGTAATAACATATCAGCATTTCTCCTTGAGGCTGTTAAATCTGAACTTTACCTGAATAGAAATTCACTTCATGTCTTTAGAATCCATCTTATAGGAAACTTGACTTCTCCAAGTGGAATTTTGGGGAGTTTTGTTCAAGAACCAGAACTCCCTGTAACAGTATCATGTTGAACTACTTAGTAGCTATATGCAGAGTCTAATTTTTACTTCAGTTTCACTGACAAAGTGTTTGATACTTTTTTCCGCAACAACTAGTTAGAAAGTATGGTCCAAGAGAAACCAGTCATCGGTTATTTGGTGGAGGATGTCCTAAAAAACTATTTCCCGTGGTCCTCTATCAGCAACTGAGCTGATTCCTGCCCTCCCCCCGCCCCCAGGACTAGAGAAGTACAAGATTAGAGCAAATGGTGGCAGTGTACCAGAGTCATGTAGGAGTTTGTAGTATGCATGCCATTGCCCAATCTTTTTGCTTATGCTTGTGCTTTGTTTTGCTGATCTGTCTCTCTCTAGCCATGTTATTGGTACAAAAAATCTTGTGAAAATATTTTGAAAATGGAATTTGTATAAAATCAAGTCGAAGAGCTGTTTCTAAAATGTTCAAGAAAGACTTGATTACCATCAAAAAGATCTGTGCTGAAGACACAGCATGACAGAGCATGAGCACAAAGGAGAAGCTGGGCTCATATCCCAGTGTGGCTATGAGTAGGTGGGGGCATAGGAAGGGATTCACTTAAGAAGCCCATGTGCTATTCTTTACTTTGAAGAATATATTCATACTGAAAATATGAGCCTGAGGCTCTCAGCTGTCTTCACTGCTTGTAAAATGGCAGGGGAGGTTAGGTTGTCAAAAGTAAGTCACTAAAGAACAGTATGCAGTAGGGGTTTTTCCTGGCATCAGTGTTGCCTATTTCTAGGTATTTTGTAGAACAACTGCGAGATCTGCAGCCATAGCACATAAATGGGTATGAGTAACCAGCAAAGTCTGTTCAGAACCTAAAATATGTGTAGGGTACTAAAATGCTGAAGGGTTCATCGCTGGTTTACTCTGACAATAGTTCTGAAATATATGTATTGTAGGAATGCTAACATAGAAATCTGTCTGATCTATAATGGTAAACCGACAAGGGAATGAAGTTCCAGGTAATCCCCTTTAAAGAGAATATGTAATTTTTGTCTTTACTTGTTGAGAACTGTGGCGTTACCTCTCAAAGCCTAGAACTGCTTCAGTTTCCATCTTTCAGGGAAGACTAGCATAATGTAATGAGCAATTCTTGACCAGTGGTTGGCCAAATGGCACATGTGCTCCCACTTACATGTTTTGTTCTGATGTTATCCTTTTTTTTTTTTTTTTCCCTCATAGAATCAATAGCACTTGGTTTCTGTCTGTGCCAGAAATTCCATATCTTGAGTAATATGTGTTCCACAGGTTTTTAAGGAAGCTTTTCTCTTGCAAACAAGTTAGAAGGTAGTAAAGACAGAAGCTATTTGTCTTGTAACGGAGTCACAGAAACTGTTAGAGGAAGTGGCAGAAACATGGGCATGTCTGAAAAAGAATAATTGAAACTTGTGATGAAACAAAATATTTCTTTATCTGGCTGTTACCTCAGCTTTACCTAGCTACCTTGGTTAACATTCGGTGATCCTTGGTTAATATAATAAAAAATGACAGAAATATTAATAATGTTTAGTGTATTATTAAGAGTCTAATTTCTAGCCTGTAAATTCGGGGCAGCAATTCTTCTCTAGAGAAGTACCCTGAAGTGTTCATACGGTAACTGTAGACAATATCAAATAACTTGAGAGCCAGAAATGTTGCATTGGTCTGCCTCCTGTCATCTTCTAAATAGATAACAATGAAATAGGCCATCTCTGTTGAGGAGCTGTACAGCCAGTGTTTTCAAGATACCTGTAAAATCTTTCAACTCCTTATAGTCATTGCAAGTGAAATGCTTGATCAGCTTCTTAATCAAGTACACATAAAAGCCTGATAGTTCTAAAGGTTTAATTCTCTATTTCTCTATCAGTGTAATAAATTTTAAATGGAATTACACTTCCAGATTATTTTTTATGCTGAGTATTTACCTGTTGGTGTTGAGGATTTCTTCTAAGACAAAGATAAGTGGTTTCTAGCTCCGTCTTTGATTGAGGCTGCAGAGGTAGGCTTCAGAATCTTCTGTACGTGTCAAGGACAACTGCCTGTTGTACAGGTTTGGGGTTTTTCTGCTGTCAGACAGGTTGTTGTCAGACTGTTCTAGGAAGCTTCCATTTACAACAGAAGGTCTCTTAAACTTGTTTTCCTTATGTAGTCAGTTGTCTTGCACACTTCTTTGGCTGAACGTTCGCCTGCAGAAAGATTATATCTACTGTTTCTCAGTGTCTGAGTCTAAATGCCACAAGGTGCTATGCAGTTTCTTTAAACACATTCAAATTTGACCTGGAAACAGACTTCTGTCCTTGATGTGATAGCATTTCTTTAAGATACTGACAAGCCTGGTCTATGGGGTTTGGGAGGGATAAGTTGGTATTTTCTTAACTGTTAAATTGACGCTGAAGCAAGATAACTGAAACGAGGAGATGTGCAACTTGTTCTTCATACACGTTACTCTAATGTTGGGCTCTCTAATGTTCAGATAAGCAATGTAAAATTGATTTATGAAACTTTTAACTTATTTTGCAATAAAATGTTCTTTACTCAATTTTTGACCTGGATTGCCAACTGAAGAAGTCCTTGAACTTGCTTTCAAGTACAGATAAAGCATTGGATTTTGTTTGTTTGTGTAATAAAACCAGGGACCTTTTTGACATGGGTGATATGTCAGTTGTGACAGCTCACCCCTTAATAGAAAAATGTCATCTCCTTTTATTGCCTCAAAAGCTTTAGCACTTCCTATGTACTTAATTTATCAAGGAAGGTTCATGAAATTGTGAAGAAGTGAAGACAAAACCTTAGTCTGGAAATGCGTTCTCCAATGAACTTGATTATTGGTTGCTTCTACTGAGTAATACATAATTCTAGAAGTTGGTGTCGAACATTTAAATCACTTTGGCTAAAGCAGTCATGCAGCCTTACTTCCTGCCCCAATCCTGACTGTTTTGAAGATCCATGTGCAACATGTGGGTAATGAAAGAATAGAATAGAATACTTCATTTGAAAGCGACCTGCAATGATCTTCTAGTCCAACTGCCATCAAGGCTACAGCCTTGACTTTTCTGGGTCAGATCTGGAGAATATTAATAAAATCCCACTTTCATGCATGGTCATTAAGGGAAGAGCACAGATTCAGAAATGATGCTGTTTTTTGCATTATGTGCTGAATTTACAAAAGTAATTTTTGTTTAAAGAAAAGCAATTATTCTTCTGAGCAGACTTAATGACTTCTGCAGTCATGTTAAATTTGTTCTCTAGACTACAGTGGATATAACCAAATGTAGACTTCTGTTGACAGTCATCCTCTTGGAGTTCCTTTTTGTACTTCTGGAAAGTCTGTTTCCACAAAACAGTACTGAGAAAGAAATCATAGAATTATAGAATGGTTTGGGTTAGAAGGGACCTTACAGATCATCTAGTTCCCAGCATGGGGCATCCACACTTTGCCTGGACAACCTGTTCCAGTGTCTCGCCACCCTCACAGTAAAGAGTTTCTTCCTAATATCAAACCCAAATCTACCCTCTTTCAGTTTAAAACCATTACCCCTTGTCTTATCGCTACACTCTCTGATAAAGAGTCCCTCCCCAGCTCTCCTGTAGGCCCCCCTGAAGTACTGGAAGGCTGCTATAAGGTCTCCCCAGAGTCTTCTCTTTTCTAGGCTGAACAATCCCAACTCTCTCAGCCTGTCTTCATAGGAGAGGTGCTCCAGCCCTCTGGTCATCTTTGTGGCCCTCCTCTGGACTTGCTCCATCAGGTCCATGTCCTTCTTATGTTGGGGACTCTAGAGCTTGAGGCAGTACTCCAGGTGGGGTCTTAGGAGAGCGGAGTAGAGAGGCAGAATCACCTCCCTCGACCTGCTGGCCATGCTTCTGTTGATGCAGCCAGGAATGCTGTTGGCCTTCTGGGCTGCAAGTGCACATTGCTGTCTCACATCGAGCTTCTCATTAATTAGCACCCCCAGGTCCTTCTTCTTAGGGCTGCTCTCAAGGCATTCTCCACCCAGCCTGTATTTATGCTTGAGATTCCCCTGACCCATGTGCAGGACCTTGCACTTGGCCTTGTTGAACTTCAAATGCCAGTGACAGTTTTGTTTCAGTGTCTTAAACACCTTGGAATTCTGTAAATATGTTCTGCTGACTTTGAAGTCTTTAGCATATGCTTTGTACTCTAAAAGGCACATATAAAACGTGACTAGGTACTGAACGACTAAGTACAGATGCTTGAGCTGCTTTTGAGACTCTTTTCATTTTTCTCTAATAGTGATGCCATTAGTTATTGCTATAGACTTCAATAGTATCTTTGGTTTGTTTTTTGTAACTTGCAATTTTCTGCTCACTATATGGCATCTTTGTTTTTCTACTGTGAAGGTCATCGACAATTGCAGTGCTGGGAACAAAGTTCTGGAATTGGGAAGGATTGTAGTTGTATTTCATGCTGTGCTGATCTGTCTTCTTAAAACAAAGCTGAAAACAAACAATCCCTCCCAATACAGAGTGTTCGTAATCACTGTGAACATTTTATTAGTGAGATGGGTGTTTAATCAATTCCTGATAAACTTCAGCAGCGTGTGAAGCAACTCTTTAGTGATTCTTGCACAAAAGTTTTGAATGCCTTTCTAAATTTGTAAAGTCCTTAGGATTCAGGATCTGTAAGTGAAGGTTCGCTATCATTCTGCTTAAAGCTAGATTTCCTCTGATTCATAGTTTTAGCTCAAACTCTGCTGTTCTAACAGTTTAATAAATTTCCTTAGTGGGCACCTGGTGTTGGTGTTTGCATGTTTTTCTAGCACTTAAGAAAGAGGAGGGAGGAAAAAAAAGACAGTTCAACGTGTTGTAAATTAGCTTAATACCTGCATTGTGTAAGAACCCTACAGCTCATTCTGAGTATCAACTTTCTTCAAACTTTTTCATACCAGAAGTTTAAAATCTATTTGTGTTCATGTGCTGCAGCAGTATCATTGTGATTAAATCCATCCAAAGCTGCATCTTGATGCTACTGCATCTTTGAAAATATTAAAGATTCTTAATCTAGTTTAAATCTATAAATGTATTTGTCCAATCAGTCAACAGGTCCGTTAAGTTAGAATGACTTGTATCAGATATTGCAGTTTCTTTTGTGTAAAGAAAATGAAGATAAATGACAGGTTTTGAAGATTTTTTTTCTTTTTTTGTTCTTTAATTAAGTAGTAGAAAGTGAGAAGAGTTAAGAGGTAGGTCTTTAGACAATGCTTGAAGTTTCTTGTAAGACTAGCAATAAGCCCCATGGTTATCTGGGAAGGATGTATCCTTGCCTCGGAGGAGCTGCCTAGCGTATCCTCTAGGGTTCAAGGGTTTATCTTTTTTTCTTTTTTTTTTTTTTTTTTTTCTTCCCACTCAACCCAGCTACTAAGTAGTTGCGAGGAACAAAACTGTTTTCTTTTGGGAAAGTAGGTGGCATTAATTTGCTTCCCCAGGAAACAGTTATGCTTCTAGATGACTGCAAGACAGAAGAAACTGTATAAAGTTGTTTAAATATGCTTAGGGAAAAAAAAAAGGAAACATTTTTCCTACAAAAAAAAAAACAATGGAGAATAAGCTGAAATATGAAGGACAAAATTTACCACTTCTTTTCCCTCTCATTTTAGGGTACAGTCAATGGTGTGCTGCTAGTGACGCCAAATAACATAATGTTTGATCCTCATAAAATGGATCCTCTGGTCCAAGAGAACGGCTGTGAAGAGTATGGCATCATGTGTCCAATGGAAGAAGTGATGTCAGCTGCTCTGTATAAGGAAATTGTGGACAGCAAAATTAAGGATTCATTAAGCATGTAAGATAGAATAATATTTATAAAGCTTTGAGTAAATATGAACTCTAACCATAGTGCTGACCATACAAAACTAGCAAAACCACATTTTCTTCCTTTTTCCTTTTTAAGAAGACCATCAAAGATTGACTTGGAAAAACTTGCTTTACCTTAAGTTCTTACATCCTATATACTATACAGAATAAATCCTCTTCTATATATATGGATTCTAATTTCCTCCAATAGTCTCTTTTAAAAATCTGTGTGTAGCAAGAGGTACCACACCGCTTCCTCTGCCCCTTCCCCACTGTGAAAACAGTAACGGATGCATTTGGTTATTCGGTAATTTGAAAACTGCTGTACAGGATAGATAAGTCCAACATTTAGGTGCAAATCTTTATTGTTTACCATTTTCCCCTTGCTTCTCAAGCTGTTGTTGCTCTGATTAATTGTTATAAGACTAATTTTGTGAGATTTGTGTATATTTTTATTGCATTAGGAGTATATTTTATCCCTTTTTATGTCTAGGGGAGGAACTGCATGTTCGCCTTTGGGTGTAACCTTGTTTGGGGTGAACAGAGTGAATTTGGATCTGTTTTGGATCTGTGAGCTTTAATCCCTGGTAGTTGGCATGGTAGTCATTTAAAACTGAGTTTAAACAGCACTATGGAAAAACTCTGTTTCAGTCTGTCTGCCTGATTTTTATACTGTCCTTAGAAAGAGGTCCTTAAATTCTATCATTAAAGCCAAAAAGGATATTAAAAAAAAAATAAAAATAAAAATCATGCCACCTTTACCTGTCAGACCCCATAAAGCACAAACATTTGCAGACCACCTTGACCATCTGACTGCAGGGAAGTGGATTCCTTTAACCAAGGTAGAGTTGTCTGTATGCATGAGAGAGTAAAACTGTTTGCCTGATGTGTAACTCTTTAAAAAAAACAACCAAAAAAAACCCAACCATTTTAAGTAAGGTGTAAAGATACTCAGTAACTCTGAAAAACGGCCTTTTACAGTTCTTACAGGTAATATGCTAAGCACATCTTTCTTGATAATCTTAAATACGTGGACACCCAGAAGAAATAACTGTCTTTTACCATTTTTAAGCTCAGTTTCAGCAGAGACCTGGTAGTAAATGGGTAGCTTGGCATGGTCTTGTTTGCTGCCTGAAGTCATGTGTTTTTTGAAAGAGCAATTAATGTACATATTACTACAGTACTTCTGGGGCTTTTGATGTAGAATGATGATGACTTCAGCGTGATTGCTTTCTGGAAGTTTATTTTCCAGATTGAGTTTTTAAAAGTTGCTCATAGTTCCTACTTCAATTGATATGTAGTGCAAGTAATGAGATCATGAAAATCAGATGACTGTTTTTAATCTACCTGTTTGAATCATAATATTGCAGTTGCAAAACAAATCTTTTTCCTAGCATGTTTAGTTTCTTAATGTTGACTTACAAATTTACCTTCAATGCCCTGTTGATTTTTGTGCTCTTGTAGCACATGCATTTTCTGTTTTGTTCATAATATAAATGCATATGGAATTAAAATATGTTATAGTAGAAGGTCGCACTTTGTTCAGAGCCCTGTATGTCCAATTTGATTTATCTTTTTTGTCAACTTTATAAACTGTTTCATGGAACACTAACTTACAGTGTTTGCTTCAGTCCCAGCACTGTTGTACCTTAACCTCATCAAAATTTGAGGTATATTTGTAAGTTTGGGGGAAAATAAAATTCAAATTTCTTAAGTCTATAACAAGAGCTCCCAACAGCTATAGCTAGATCTGACAAGACCTGTGTGTCTGAATGTATTTGAGATGTAAATCGTGTTTTCCCACTATTTGTTTTTTTCTAAATATTCTACTGTTATTATTAACCCTCTTCATCTCCCAATTTTGCCAACTGTCAAACCTATTTAAACTTGGAAAAATAATCTGAATACTGAAAGTAAGATTATTGATATAATGGAAACTGATCACAAAACTGATGGATTCTTTGGTGCTCAAAATTGCAATTTCATGTTGTATCATATCTACATATAAGCCACAGTCTATGCTGAAACTGGAAAAAAAAAAACGTGTCTGAAAACATACAGATTTTCTACAGATTTCACGAACCTTAGGTTGTGCTTGTCAAAAAGCACCTATTACCAGCACGATTGTGAAAAATTAAGGAAACGGCCCAGTCTAATAGGTGATAAATCTTAAACTCTAATCCACATGCTTGGTAAGCAAAATTACTACATCAGCACAAGCTAATATCAGCTTCTCGTTAACATTTGGATAAGAGGGTCCATATACTTTGCAAACATCCTGAATTTTAGCGATGTCTCATTAATGTTGGTAATATGACCTAAATGAATAAAAAGTTTTGTAGAAATGTGGATTTATCCTTCCTCAAGATGGGAAATTAAGGTGAGAGCTTCTTAGAAGCATTTGATACTAAGTAATGGAAGATGTAACGTGCTTGTGGTAGGGAGGGAGTTAGCATTGAGAACTCTAGTCAAAAGTATGTTTAAACATGAGAAATATTTTTATGAAAGTTGTGTACTGCTCTTTTTTTTTTTTTCTTTTTTTGACAACACTGGAAAAGCTCGAGTCATGTAGATATAGTTGAGTATGTTCACAGTCCCCTCATAGTCCTCCTCTTTGTATAAGATTAATTCCTTTGGGGAAAATAACTTCTTCTGCTGTGCTTCCTTTTTTTTCTTACACTATTTATGAACATTTGATGTCTGTTCTTTAAATTGTTCAGTTGTACCAAGTAGTTTCATTTTTATTTTGCCTAAATGCCTCAAAGTTACGTACCTGACTGGTGAAGACACTAATCGCTGTTATGTATTTGCTGTGGGCAGAATGGTAAGACTTCCCTTGATGGTTCCTATTGTTCTGCATTGACTAGCTTAGATAGTTAAGGTTAGACCAGAGGATTTCTGCTGTTCATTATCTTAGTAGTGAGCTATGTGTCAACTTTATAATAGGGTGGTATAGGTCTATACAACTGGACTGGCCTCTCTGGTAGACAAAGCTGAGAAGATTTTGAAGGATTTCTACCTTTAGAGATTGTGGTTGTGTGTAGCTTTTTGTTTTCCCCTGTTTTTTATTTTATTTTTACCCTTTAAGCATCTGAAACAATCTTGTTGGTTTCATAGGAGAGCTTGTACTTGTGAAAGTAATGTCCTGAATTTGGGAAGTCCTATGTATGTCATGCTGCCAAAAGGTCTGCCATAAGCTTACTGTTACAAGAACATATTTTATGTGTTTCTTATTACTGATGCTCTGGATTAAGTGTTTTTAGTTTGTTTCTTTTTTTAAAAAGAACCCTTAATTTTTTTTCAGCATTAGACAAAACTTACTAAAGAAAAGACCTTGACGGAAAAGGCAGCTGCTATAATAACATTCTTATTTGCTCAACAGAGATGTAGAACAGCTGTCTGTAAGGGAACCTTGCCATTCCAAGAAAGCTGCAAAGAGCAATACAGATGAAACGGATTCCCGGATTCAGGATACAGGAAATGACAGTGCTAGTACTGCCCCAAGGAGCACAGAGGAGTCTCTTTCAGAAGATGTCTTCACAGAATCAGAACTCTCTCCAATACGTGAGGAACTTGTTTCCTCAGATGAGCTTCGACAAGACAAATCTTCTGGAGCATCATCAGAATCTGTCCAAACAATAAACCAGACTAGTGCTGAATGTTTAACAGTCATTTCAGACTCAAATGAAGCTGCCAGTGACTTAAAACACAGTGCTGAAATGGTTGTAAATGTTAAACACTTTGGTACCCACAGCTTAGGTTCAGAAAGTGCTGTAATGTCTATAAAGGGGGGACAAACACCTAGTGAAAATATTGCAGACGTCCTCCAGCAGTCTTTGCAAGGATCCCATGGTAGTCAAGGGCATGACAAAGAGGCAGAAGTGGGTGGCAATCAAGACTCCTCACTAGGAAAAGAACTAGAAGGAGAGAGTAAGACAGGAGAGGAACGTCCATCTTGTGAAGATACCACAGAATCTCAAAAGAAAGAGACAACTAGCAAAGGAAAAGTAGTGAGAGAGCGAACGCGAGACTCGGAGACGGAAGTTGAGGAACTCCGCAAACTCTGGAAGACCCACACTATGCAACAAACGAAACAACAAAGAGAAAACATGCAACAGGATTCGCAGAAAGAAGTCAATCAGAAAACTGTGACTGCAGGAGATGGGCAATCAGAAGGTGAGTCAGTATTTATGTGCCAGCCTTCAGATTTACAGTGTATCTCCTTCCAGCTTATCAGAATTTTTACTGTTTTTTATTCTGTAGAACAAGTATCCCGATATATTGCTTACGTTTCTCATTGGTTTGAAGATATGCTTAAGTTGCACCTTAGATAAACCAAGCGGGGAAAAATTGCTGAGGAAACTGAAAACATGGATACTTTTGTTACTGTCATTTTTCCTCACTGAAATTATGATAATATTAAAACACAGTATCTTTGTAGGGAAGATTTAAGTGAGCCTGTAAAATTAGATCCATGATGCATTGGTAGTGACCAATGAGCTCAAAATTAAAAATGTTCCTCAGCAATCAGCTAGCTGACACTTAAATTTTGATCCCAGTGCACATGTGTATGAATGAATTTCGGGGAATGAATTTCATCTTATTTATAGCATGTCTGCCTTGTGGTTAAGGTTTATGATGTAAACAGCAAACACTGGAAGCTTAACACCGTTTGATACTTCCAGAACTTTGTTTCACTTGCATCTTACCATACTTTCACGCCCGCTGGAACAATGTTGAGTATACAAAAAGCATATCTGGGGATAAGAGTTAGATTGTAAGAAACTAATGCTATGAATATGGGGAACGACCAGGCTTATTTCTTGAGTACCTTTGCTCCTCTGCAAAGGTCAGACCCTAGGATTATCAGTTGGAAGTTATCTTGAATTGAGTAACTTCAATAGACATATTTAAAAAAAAAATAAAAGTCATGTCTTTTTAAAGTAACTTAAAGATGTTTCTGTATGTATTTGAGTTTGCTTTTTAAAAATTCATAGGTTACTTTCTGGTGCCTTACCATCTTCCTAATGGAGGTAAACTAGTTGTTTTTAATTGTGCAAGATTTTGAGAGCTAGAAAGAAAACATATCTATAGTGCCTGTCACAAGCTTATATGTGAAGTGCATTTGAAGGTCAAATTTTTTACATTAATAATTAAAAGTTGAGATTGTATTGAATAGAGAGGTGTATTCTTTGGTTGACAGAAATTCATCTTACACTTCAGAATCTTATATGATAGTTTTTGGTGGTGTTTCCTTGTCCTGTTAAGGAAGTAACTGAATTCTGAAATTTGAAGCAGATTAATAGTTGCATTATTATGTGAGAAGTTTGGCTTTTATGCCTTAAATAGTAGAGGAAATCCTCTGGCAAAAATGTCAGCTAGCAGTAGTTACATTTTGTGACTTTTAAAAAATGCAAGCGCAAGTGTTCTTTGCCACAATTGCTGCTTCTCACAGAATCACGGAATGGTAGGGGTTGGAAGGGACCTCTGGAGAGCACCTAGTCCAACCCACCCGCCAGAGCAGGTTTTCACTCGCAGCGGGTTGCACAGGAACGCATCCAGGTGGGTTTTGAATACCTCCAGAGAAGGAGATTCTACAGCCTCTCTGTGCAGCCTGTTCCAGTGCTCTGCCACTCTCAAAGTAAAGGATGAATTACAGTTGAATTATAATTGCATATTATTTGTAATTCACTTGCATTAGATACTTAGTTTTGTTGTTTTTTTAAAAGGTTGTGTCATGATTGTATCGAGTGACACTGCAGGTTTTTCATGCAGGATGATCTGTACAGTGACAGTATATACATATATAATCAAAAAACCATCTGCATACAGTCGGACAGAGGGGTGCTGGCTAGAAACCTTCTATGCATCGTGTCACAGCCTCACTGACAGTTGTGGGAGTAAAGTAGACAGAAAAATAATTTATTAACGCCAAAAATAAAGGAAGCACAGGTTACTCTTTGGAGATTTGTGCCAATGACTTCAGTCCAAGTTCAGTTGGAATTATTGTATGTTTGTTATTCTTGCATGTTGTATTAACAGAATGCAAATAAAACAGTGAATTAGGGATTAATATTTCTTAATCTAAATAGATTTGGTGAAGCTTCTACTGGCTTTGTCTACAGGCAGGTTTAAAGAGAGCCAAGGTAAACACATAGATCTATTGCTTAACTCTTGAAGGTCACCTAAGACTAAATATGACAGGTCTATTAGGTCATGAAAAAATTGAAACACTGCAAACACTAATATCTTGTCTATCAGACTAAAATTCCAAAGTGGTCATACTATGAGCTTTGTATCATTAAATTGCCTATATAGGTCTCTATCTCCTGCGTTTAGCAAGGACTTAGTTAAATTTCTTCTTTCTCCTGAGTCTTGAGCATCTTGGTTTTTGGGAGCCACCATTTGTTGATATTCACAGAGGTGAAATGTTTCTGAGTTTGGAATTAATGATCTGTTTGTTCAGAATGTTGAATAGGTGATGCAATGCAAGTTGATAACTATGAGTAGTCTAGAATAGCTAAAAAGGCCTCCCTTGGATTTTTTTTTTAAATTACACAGGACTCGCATTCTCGTCTATTTTTACAGACACTTATGTTAAACACTGGACTGAAATAGATGCTACATGTAGTTGATACTTTGAGAAATTATACTGGTCTCTAGTTTTGTGTGTATAAACAAGCTGAAATCTCATTAAAGATAACACATCTGTTTGCTGGTTAGTTAGCTGGATATTGGGCAAGATTGAAAGGGGGGGAAAAAGCATGGCACAACAGCAATTACTAAAATCTTTTTTTCTGATGAATTCTGTATCAACTATACAAAAATATATTGGAGAACACACCAAAAAAAGCATCTGAAATAGCCCTTTTGAGATTTGGGGGCAGGGCTAAATTGTTTGTTTTCATTCTCAGCTGGCTGGAACTAAATCTTACTCATTTTTCTTTTCTAAGGTATGATACAAATCCCCCTTCTCTGAGCTCTGTGTCAGAGAAGTTCTAAACTGCTGCAACTGAAGGACTAAAATCCCAAATATCAGATAATTTTAAGACTACTTCTCTAACACTGCCACAAAATTCGTGTGCCAGTCTTATGAAACAGGGTTTTTTGTTCATTTTGGGTTCGTTTTGGGTGGTTTTATCTGACAATTTACCGTTGAGCTTACAGATTTATAAAATACTTCCAAATCATGCGTATTATGACTATTTACCATACTGTGTACTGCAGGTATAAATCTAACATATTCTAACTGAAAATTAGGAGGCAGAGATTTAAATATTTACTGGAAAAAAAAATTCTTTTGTGGAACAATGTTATTCTAAACTTTGTGGTGAAAATCTAATAGAGAAAACATACAGTAGAGATGTTTATGAATCTGAAAGTCGATGTTTTCGTAGTGCATCTCTAGTCTGCACAGACACTGAAGAAGAACTTTAGCTGTAAAGAAAAGATGAGTGTCCTAGAAAATAGGAACATACCTGTATGTACATGTAACACCAGAGGTAGGCTAAATCTTCTGTTGTCATAGCTGATCATAACTCTTAAACTTAAGTTTTCCTTACTTGCTTTAATAAGTTTCGTGTGGCTGGGGCTCCTTTTTGTAGGATTTGAGCAATTAATCTAGCAAAGAAACAATTTTGAGAGGGCTTCTTCCTTTACCTTGTGCTGAGTTGACAATCCAGACCTTGAGGGTAATCATATAATTCTATTAGTTCAGTTAAATATACTACTGGAGGGAAAAATCCCATACCACAACATCCAGCGTACTTCATCCTGAAATGGTGTTCGTACCTTTGAAGTGTTTGATATAGCTAACAAATTAAAATTCATCTTAATCTTCTATTACTAGTGCCAGAACTTTTCTTTTTTAAATTAAGAGTAACTAATGAACAGGTTTGACATATGTGAATCAGGCCTAAGTACTTATTTAACACTGTGTCGTTTGTATGTGTATGGAATATCTTTTTAACAGTGGGAGGGACATCTGATTCAGTATTGAGGGATGTGCATTGAGAATGTTTTCTGAAATGCTTTCAAGCATGGGTGAAACTGTCAGAATGTGAGCTGAGGTTGGAAGCAGAAATGAATGTTAGAATTATTTGAATGTGTTGTATACTCTGAAGTTAATTCTGCTGATGCAATTTATGTAACAAAAAAAGGACAGGTAATTATTACTACCTATGTTACCCAATTTCCTATTACTTACATATATCCTATATACCTTTATTGCCTGATACAAAATTGACTAATAATTTTGTTAAGCTCTTTTGTACATTGTGGATAGCTTACTTTTTCTTTACTAATAGGTTCTTCTCTTACAAAAGAAAAAAGACGACATCGCTCTCACAAGTTTTTGCGTCTCAGGGTTGGAAAACCCATGAGAAAAACATTTGTTTCGCAAGCAAGTGCATCAATGCAACAGTATGCACAGAGAGATAAAAAACATGAGTACTGGTTTGCTGTTCCACAAGAAAGGTAAGAAGGAGGTAGACTCTAAAGATCAACACTTTCCAATAGGTCTTTCAGCTTTGATTTTTTTAATATTTTTTTTGTGTGCACTCTACAAATTTTTTTCAGTGACTGTGTCTGTAAAGCAACACAAAAAAAAAAGGGTCAACAACTGAGGATATTGATGATTGGTGTGTACTTAACACTGGAATACTGAAGTTTTACTGATTTAGTTGGGTTACTTGCAGGTTCAGCCAATAGTTTCTCATGGTATTATTTAAGCTTGTGTTTGTAGTAAGTGAATAATGAAATAAAGATTCAAGTAAGTGGTATCTGGTGAAGGAAGCGAGTTCTGCAACCGAGTTTTTATTGTCATTATGTATGCTTCCCATTATTTGGAAACTTTCTAAAAATTCTCTCTACTTCTTAAAGCTCTGAGTTCAGAACAGCTAGCTGGGGTTCTTTTGTCTTATCTTTGTATATGGAAGATAAAATTTTTCTAGGGAGTAACTTAATCGTATCTACTGGAAAAATATCTAAATTTGTTGCAATGATTCAAAGATGTGACATGTCCATGCTCACTCACTGGTAAAGTCTTGAATTCTTAAATGATCTTTACTGCTAGGAAACTCTAAATTATTTTCAAGTTGAATGTGATTTTTGGGGGTATTGGTATCCTTGTCAGAAGAGGGGGGGTAAAAAGAAAGAAACAACAACAAAAAACTATCAGCTATCATCTTGTATAAATACCTACACACAATGATCACATCACTTTTCCATCTTTTCTTTTGAGCTGAATGGCATAGAATGTCCAGTTGGGGCACTGCAGTTGAGGACAGATATGGATCAATTGGAGAGAGTCCAGAGGAAAACAGCAAGACTAATTAATGCCTAGAAAGTGTAACATATAAAGAAAATTAGAAGTAAGTGGGTTCTTTAATCTAAAGGAGAAAAGGTTTATTACAAACATAAAATCATTCCATACTTAAAAGTTGGCTGGAATAAGAAAGGCAGTAGGGTTTTTTGGTTTGTTTTTTTTTTTTTTTTTTCCATGTCCACTGTGAATGGAGATGTATAATGGACTGAAATTACATCAAAAATATTTAAGTTTTCCAACAGGGAGAATTGAGTCTATGCTAGCACATCACTAACATGCTTTTAAACATCATCCCTGCAAGTGTTTAGTGGTGGAGATTATACAGTTTCTTGAGACAAATGTCAGTCACACTGATTCTGGTATCGCTAATCCTGTCTGGGGCAGGTGACCTCTTGTCGTCACATTCAACTCCAATATTCTTGTTCTATTCATATCATATTTCGTTTGAAAACAGGTAAATGTTTCACATATGGCAGTGATGTCTATGTCAGCTGATTAAAATGTTTACTGTCTCTTTGGTTCATTTTCTAATGTAGCAGAGCAAGTACTTATCCTCAGCATGAAACAAAATTTATCCCTAAGAAATAATTCTTAGTTTACAGTTTGTATCTGATCTCCTTGGATATTGCTTCACTTATGAAGGGTTTCTCTCTCTAACTGCATGGGGAATTAGGACACACAGGGCATGGATAAGGAACAGATTACTATGTTTCAAGTTCTTAAAAAGTTAAAATCAGGATTTTATTTTTTAAAAAATTTTCTTGCTTGTAAGCCTTTTAAAAATTGATGCCTCATTGTGAGGAGTCTGCAGCTTCTTGTTCTGACTTTGTCATAGAACTTATCTAGCCTTATGCATCTGAAATGTTTTATTCTCTCTTGCTGTCAGGGAAAGATTTGTCCTTTTTTTTTTTTTTTGCTTTGGAGTGGTTTTTTTTTTCCTTTCATCAGTATTGTCCAGGAACCTTAATTTTAACATGGGTAACTTTGAATACCTGACCCTGTTAAGAGACTATTATTACATACCTGTGTGCTGCATCCTATTAGACAGAGGCACATGAAAATCACAGCTGCAGTTTTGAGAGACTTTGCTGCTCTGTATCTCTTGCAGTTTTGCAGGAGTTTAAGGGGGCGGCAGGCCGGGAATCCAAATACTGTTCTTCATGATAATCCAGTATACACGTTCACTGTAGCAAATACCTCTGAAGAGGGACATAAGGAATATTCTCACTCTGGGTAACCAGAGCCATAAAGCTCTAGCTCAGAAGCTGTCTTTTCCATGATGAAGAGGTATTGGTGGATTCATTGCATTTTTCCAAATGCTCCGTCTGTGCACCTACAGGAAATGCTCAGAGAGTATAGATTGACATCTATTAAGGCTGTAAATAACTTTCTTCTGGGAATTTGGGTTTTTTTTTGTGTTTTTTTTTTTTTTTTTGTTCTTCCAAACTGGAGAACCATGCCATTTGTGGCAGATAACTTAAAATGAGGTAACTTTGAATCTTGATACCTACTGCAGTATTGCAGTTAGAGTAGTCTGTAGTTTATGATCTAGCTATATATATGCACACATTCAGCCCTACTTCCTCATATCTGTAGTAATTCTCTCAGTCTGTATAATTTTGGTTACATGTCTTGGGAGTGTTCAGCTCTTCTTCAGGGGTGGGGAAAACAGGCATGCAGACACTCTGAAGTTCCAATTTTGTTTATGTCTTTATGGAACTCAAAATAAAAAAATCTTAGTGTTTTATTTTGGAAGTTATTTCAGTTGTAAACAGAGGTTTCCAACAGGTTAGGAGTAGTTGAAGGACTGTACTTGTATATGAAAACACTGCTAGTCAATTGCCAGCTTGTTTCCTCTTTTTGCTGCAGTGTCAGCTTCATATAATTAAAAAGAAAAAAAAATACAGACTGGTTGTTGGGTTTTTAATGTGTCTCTAATATCTAGTAAAAAATGAAATAGTAAGTATTTTCATTTTAACCTTAAATACTTCATAATTATTAAACATGACCTAAAAGATCATAAATTTACCTTATTTTTCTTTTCTGTATCATTGCTTGACTTCTCTAGGACAGATCACTTGTATGTCTTCTTTATCCAGTGGAGTCCAGAGATATATGCAGAAGAAACTGGGGAATCTCTTCGGGAACCTGGATTTATAGTGGTAAAAAAGAAGGAAGAGCCTGAAACTAGTGAAGAATCTACTACTGAAGATGCTGCTAAAGAGTGGGAGGTAAGGAAGAAGTGTCAAAGATTTCTTCTTTTTTTTTTTTTTTAATACTTTCATAGGAATATAGTTAAAATAGTGTCAAATACTTTTCAGTAAGAAAAACAAAGCAATGTGCTTTATTAGTCTGCTTACTATGATCATGACTGTTTAGTTTGTGCCATCCTAATGCTTTGCTCTAACATCAGTTCAGGACAACATTTCACAACTACAAGTCATTTTTGTATGGAGCAAATTGTAACTTAAAACTCAGACTTGAAAGGAATGTGAGTGCAGCAAAGAAGTTGCAACTTTAGTGAAGCAGACTTAGTTTTCTGACAAGTAAACTGACAGTTTTCTGATATTTATTATTCCTCTCTCTAGAATGTTGAATACTTATTGGTAAGTCTCAAAAGAGGGATGAGGCGACAACAAAAAAGGCAAATTAATATATTAATGACATGTTTTTCCAATAATCCAGTAATTAACTTCTCAGTTATAACTTCTTCATACATTAAGATGCTGTTGCATGGATTTTAGTAATATGCTGTAACTGGAACTATCTCTTTATTTTTTATTACAAACACATTTCTTTCATGTGAATCTGTGTCCACTGTGTTTCTATGGACACATCTTTACATGTCTACGTGGCTTTGCTTTGTAGTGTACATACAGTTAAAGCAATTGTAGTCTTGTGCATTCGAGTGTCAGTCAAAAGTTTGATGATTCTTGTCATATATATTGTAGAAGTATCCCATCAGCAATGTTTAACTTGAGTCTCAGGACAGCAATTGCAATCTCTGACTCTAAGACTGATTTCCACCCCCCCACCCCGCCTCCTTTTCTTCCTCCTCCCCCTGCCCTGCCCACAATGGAGCATGTTGAAATTAAGGAAGTCTATGCTTGTGTTTTATGTGGCGTGTAAAAGAAATCTTAAAAACAGTCTAACTATGGCTAATAGTTTTCTTCTTATCTCCAAAACTTAGAATCATAGTAGAACTCTGACTTCAAACTTCTCACTCACTTAGCTGAAGTATTAGGCTGCGGTTACAAAACACTATATGCAGCTCAGTGATTTCTGCATTGACCATTTTTGCTTTGGGACATTGAAGTTAGTATCATAAAAGCATGTCTTTTGAATATACACATTTTCAGCATATGTATTGCTTGAGTATTCTTACCTGCAATATATTTTGGTGTCGACTTTTGCTCAGAGCTTTTGTTAAGTATTTGCTGTTTTTAAAATTTGGCCTTTTGGAACATGGGGACCAGTGGCCAAGTGATCAATATTATGGTTTTAGGAACAGTATGTCCCTCTTTTAATGACCTCTTCAGTAACTTTGCACCTTAATATAATTACAGAATAATTTCCACAGAAAATAGTGCAAATTTTTCTTCAGGATTAAATCTTGTAATTTTTTAGGAGTTATTTCTAAAGACAGTAGAAGCAGTACTTTTTCTACATGTATTAAAGTCTGTAAGTTATTTACTACAGGGTGAGGTCATGCCTTAAGCCTTTATTTAGGTCTCCTCTGGAAATAATTGTAGAAGACATATTTCCAAAATATTGCTCTTTCCATATGTGTTACGTGAAAATTATGTCAAGTTTGGTTCTTTTAAGATTACCAAATAATAATTTTCTGGATTTAGAAGTTAGCGTGATTAGTGAGATGGATAACTTTTTTTTAAAAAAAAAAAAAAAAGCTATGTTATGCAAGTACAAGAAATATGCTAATGTGGTCTTCTGTGCATTTAAATTGAGTAATGTGATTTCTTATGACTGACTTCTAGCACAAATCTGAAAGCTGTTAAAAACCTAACTTAATCAGAAATGTTTGACAGTACCAGATGGTTCAACCTGTCATTGCATACAATTGCATTTTAGCAGTTTTTAAAAAATGTGCTAGAAAACATCAGTGCATACAGGGAATTGTAGCTGCTGTTGTCATACCCATTATTCCCATTGAATTTCAGTCATTATTTTCAATCAATGTACTTACTTTCTTTAGCCCAATGAGGTTTTTCTCTGTCAGTTCTTGACCCAGGTATAATTAAGATAGGTGGTGAACAGTGTCATTGAAACCTCTTTGTGGGTATTGGGATGAAAACCAGGCTGCCTTCTTCAGAACAGTCATGGGAAAACTCAGGGTGGAAGAGAAATGGAGAGCAAACTCTTGATGTCCAAATGCATCACAATGTATTTTTTATCTACTGAAAGAGGAAGCTTGTGGAGTAGCTTTCTTTTCCAAAAAATGTTCTCTCTGCTATAGTTGTACAACATCGTAAAACTGGAGAAAGAGGGAAGAGGATTAATGGATAACCCAGGTGTGGTGCTCTGAGACACCTTTTACTTCTTTGATAGTTCTATGTTAACACATTCAGCTGCAGCTTTTTGTCAAGAGACTTCAGGGAAATACTGTGCTTTTTCTGTAGTGGAAAAGGAACTATGAGAAGAAGGAACAAGCAAAAGCAAAGATGAGCAACATATGAAAGAAGTAGTAGGGGTAGATTTATAAGTTTATGAAATGGATCAATTAATAGGACTGAACTCTTAGTCTGAACTCACTCCACTTACCACCTGCTTATGCTTTCTTCTTCTACCTGTATACAGAGTAGTCTATTTCCTATCAGCCTTTTCCCTGAAGTAATCCAGTAGATGTAACCTCGTGTGATCTAGTGGCAAAGAGGTCAAGACTCCTGCTGTCATATTAAACATCAGTTTGATCAAATGCTGCACTGTATGAAGTGTCCAAAAAAAGTAAAATTCAGGGAATCCTTTAGCTGACTTTCTGCATTATATGCTACACACTTAATAGATAACTGACTTATTCAAAATAACCATGAACCTACTAATAGCTAATGTTACCATCAGTAAAGGTGAGTAATTTGTAGTAAGTGCCAAATTCAGTTGCTTAGAGTTTAAAACAAGCTCTGTGTGGAGTACCTTGTAGCTCCTGTTGCTGATGATGTTCCTCAGTATCTGTCTTCCTGAGAGGTCTCTGCGTGTCCCACTGGCAAAGCTCTCTCTTGATAGAGAGATACTTTTCACTTAAGATCAGTCCATGCTAAAGACTTGTCTCTGGTGTCCACTAGACATAAATAGGCAAGAATTTTATTTTATATGTTATGTAACAGAAGAAACCGTGCTCTTTGTTTCTTGGTGGTGTTATCCCCATCTATTTTCCTCAAATATCTCTTTTCCCTTTTTGTACGTAAGTGAATGGACATACACCAAGGAACAGGCTGTTTTGGGTTGCGTGATGTTTTTATTTGGGTGGGGTTTTTTTACCATCTGCACTGAGCCTTGGGGGTGTAAAGGTATATTTATCATGGTATTCTTTTTTTACTTAGTTTGTATAAGTTCAAGTGCTAATGGCTTTCTTTTTCTGTTAGCGCAAACGATTAATATGGTTTGGAAACCTATGTGTTGATAAACAAATGTTTTTCCCAAAGCTTATTCTGTACTTGCATCTAAACATGGCAAGGTTTGACAGCAAGCTGACTGTTTCTGTTGTGCAGTGCCTCGGAAACAACTTCTATCCCTACTTTAAGGTCTAATTTTGTTTCCCTTTCAAGTTTGAGTTGTGTATATGGTAATGTGTGTAGACATTAATGACACAGTGTTAAGGTACTTGCTGTGAGACAGCTGCTGATGCATTAACATCATTTTGATGCCAATTAGTACCACATACTGAAAACATTAAGGACTTGTCACCTGATGCTGGTAAAGGCATGGTACCACAGTATTTGAAAGCAGGGTCCTCAAGCGCTGCTGATAGGATTGGTCTTATGCCTGAAGAAATTTAAAATGAGTGAAAAGGAAAAACTGCTTGAATTCTACAGTCTCTAAATCCTGGTTGAGAAATGAGTTTTTAAGAAACACAGCTATTCCCCATTTCTATAAAACAGCTGTGAATAGTTTCTTATGGCTGCATAAAAGATTGCTTTTAGAAAAGAAGTGTTGTTGACATTGCCTGTAAAGGATAAATGATATTGCATTGCATATACATTGAATATTAAAAAAAAAAACAACACACACAACAAAAACACAAAACAAAATTATGAACCATGCTTGGTCATAGAACAACTTGAAGGAAGATTATAGTAAGTGCTGCCTGGTATACATTATTTTCTATAACCTTTCTTGCAGACTCTAACTTTTTTAATTCAGGAAAAAAATCTGCACTCTTAAATAAAATAAAAAAGGGGGGCAGGGGAGTGATATCTGATTCATCAATTCCAGAAAATTCAGTTATCTGGTTATTCTACTACTGTTTTCCTAAAATGGATTGTAGAACCTTGTTTCTACTGCTGGTGCTATATGAAGTGGCAGGTGGCATTCTGAAGTTGACCATTGAAGGAAAAAGACATGGAAAACAAGTACTTGTGTAAAATGTCATTAACCATATCTCATGGTTAGGTAAATCAACTTTCCACTGAACTTGTGTGCACCTAAAGTGTGCTGAGAAGCTCAAATATTTTTCAACAGAAGTTGGCATGCACATGTAAATGATCCATTAAAATCTTTAGAGGATCAGTTTATCATATCTGGGCAGTAAGAATAACTGAGACTAATTTTCCAAGCAAGGTTTTTACTGTTTTAATAACGCTAGATACAAAGGAAATTGCTGTGCTCTAACAATTTAGCACAGGGAGGAGGGCATTAGGGGGGAAACAATGGAAATGACTACTTGCTTAAAAAACATTAGTGCACAAAGGAGAAATGACACAATTTGTGCTTTCCCATGTGAATTTTATCATAACATTTTGGCACCTTCTATTTGTATCTTGGTAAAGGACTAGTTGGTCTCTTGGGGGGGAGGGGGGGGTGGAAGTATAGAGATCAGAATACATTAATTTGCTTATTTAATGCTTCATCTGTTGGTCTGTGAAGCTAATTCTCAAAGTTAATGACATTCCAGGAACACTAAAAGGACTTGGTCTGCTGTATTCTTTAGTTAACTTTTTTGATAGGGAGCTGGTAAACTGGGGTGCACCATTATATTGACTGTATGTGTAGAAAGGCACTTTTTATTTCTGTATGTGATAATGACTTATTGACATAGAGTGCTGATCTGTCTTTAGATTCTAGATTTGAGTCTAGAACAATCAAAACAATACCTGTGTAAGGTGCTACAGCTATTAAGTGTCTTTATCATCATGCAGTATTGGAAATACAGGATTTATGCTGATGGATCAGATCTGTGGTCATCAGGCAGAGTATTGATGCAAAAACCCCACATATATATATATAATTACTGAGTGTGGCCACAGCTAAATGTTTCAGAGGTGTTAAAGAAATTTCATCTTGGGCACTTGTGAAGAAATGGGTTAAGGACATCAGTTCCTATTTAAACCTGAAATCTGTTAAGTAAACTGAAGAATTGTTCTGTACTAGAATAATTATTTGAAGTGTTGGTTCTTCCTCCTCCCCCTGCCCCCCCTTGCCCCTGTCATTTGATCTTATTTATTCAGCATTGAGTCATACTGCAGGTCCACATAAATCTAAATACTCATCAACAAGATATTTGAAAACAGGAAATTTCTTGTCTTAGGACCTGCAAGCTGGTCTTAAAGTAGTTGGAAGCTTGTCTGTTTTATTGTTTCCATTGTTTGGAAAATACAGAAAATCATTTTGATTTAAAGCTGTCTAGATGTTAACTTCCAAAACAAAGCATGAGTTGATAGATATTTGCAAATGATTTTTCCCAGATTCACTGGGTCATGTTCTGGACTTGTATTTCATAATCATTACCTTTGCTTTTGCATATTCAATTTCTGTAGAAAATATAGATGCAATACTTCTGGAAAGCGGTACTCTGACTTTCAGTTGGAACTTTAGACATGGTTTAAAAATGTTTACTAGATCAAGCCATTACTTGCAAATTAAGTTCTGCCTTCCTGATACAGTATTTGAGTTAGACACTCAACAGTTCAGTATTAACTGTATCTTCTGGAGTGTCTCAATTCTGTTCTGTGTATTTGTAGAAACATGAAGGTCACAAACAGTGGTTATGTGTCCTGGTGACGTAACATCTGAAGGTTTTTCAGGATTGGAGTATTGGATGTAGGTGCTTAAGTTCTTTATCGGATCCAGACTGTAACCTACAACATTTCTATATTAAAATGGACATTTCAATTTCAGAATGCACTGCTGTCTTAAGTTATTGTATTCTTAATTGCATTTTGTTTATAACTTGGCTTCCATTGTTTACCCTACACTTCAGTGCTTGGTTGCTAGTGAAACAGCTGCTTGTTGTGTCTTACATTTTAAAATGCGGTATGATCATAATGCTGTATGACAAAGCTGGATGATACTGGATCAGCAGAGAGAAGAGGAAGTCTGGAAGTCGCAGGCTTCTTGAATGAAACTGCACACAATGTGTAAAGATGCGTCGCGTTAGCAGTCCTCAAAATAAGAATAGTTTTTCCAAAATGTTTCTTAAATGTTGTCTCTTTATGAATAGTATATCAGATATGCAAGCTAGATCTTTGTTTTGGTTTTACATCATGCGTTTTCTGTTAAGGACTTGGCTGTGTCACTATGCATGTGTTGCTGTGCATTCATACATTAGCATGTTTAGTAGGCTTCTACCAGAGGATGGAAGTCTCTTGAACTTCAGCAGTCATGCGCAATACTTAGAAATGCTTCTGTTAAGTTACGTTGTGTGACTGAAGAGAGGGACTCTGGTGCCCGTTGA
>NW_009650064.1:1038221-1040956 GCF_000708025.1 Charadrius vociferus | reverse complement strand
AGTTAAAAAAATATTGTATGCTCTCAATTTCATGCATGGGATATTTCTTGCTTTGCTCTATTTTCTCTACTTAATCTATTTGGAATCTATTTATAACTTGTAGGTGAGTATTCGGGTGTTTTCATTACTTGGAGCTGTCCTGTAGTTGAAGTAATGAATGTGGAATTGTGACTGATGGTTATTTCATGTTATTTAATAGAGAGAACTGGGGCAGTCCCTCTGCTAAGAGTTGAAGCAAAATCATTCAACTAAAAAGCGTGTGCGTTTGAGACTTTTGATGGCTTTCAGAGTACCTTTGAAAATACTGAGGAAAACTTTGTGGATGGATTTTTTTCCCCCTTCCCCTAAGCTGTTGAAAGGAAACAAAGGATGACTTCTCAGATTAGACTTCCTTTTTTTATGGAAACATTATCAGCCAACTAAGAAGCTGTGCCAGTCGTGTTGTACTGGATACCACAGGAGGTGGCTTTTTACTGTTCAGTGTGTTTCTTGTAGTGGTAAAGGGGGAAGGGATCAGACCTCAGTTAGCTGTAATCCTGTGCTAGCTTCACCTCCAATAACTTTTACAAAGATCCAGTTGTTCTAGAAGACAAAGTAGTAGTTTTGCATAGGAGCCAGTGCCAGTTGTTTGTTTGTTTGTTTTTATTTTTATTTTTAAACTGAATTCTAACTTCATTACTCCTGAACTTGGCAGTCTTTTCTTACTCATCTGAAAGGCTTTTTGTACCAAACAGAAGTTGTCTGCTTCTTATTAAAGATAGACCAGACCTTAATTCAGCTGACTTTTGTATGCTTTATGTCATCAAAATACAAAACTTCCTTTCTTTCACCTAGTGGATTCCTTCCAAAGATGACAATTTAGATGGCCTGAGTATCTAAATTAGGTGTCTGCTTAACTTCGAAGTTCTTGGCAATTTATATCCTAAAAGTGTAATAAAAGGAGTAAATATACAGGATGTGCATATCTTATCAGAGCTATAAAATGCTATTCTAAATTTAAAAATATTGTAAAACTGTAACAGAGTTTATAATTCTAGAGTTGTTTTCTGTCATACTACACTAATATGTATTGAAACTACACTATTTTAAACACTGCTTGAGGTAGTTTTCAGTTTTTTAGGCTCTTTGGTGATAGGAGTTTTTATTATAATCTGTGAAACATGACTGTTAGATGTAATTAAATAGAAATCTCATCTCTTTAAAAATACATTTTGACGAGTAGATAGGCTACTGAATGTCATTGCTTATTGATCTGTTTGTTCCTAGGCAAACCAATACAACAGCATAAAAACAAGCTTTCTTGACAGTCAAAAATGCAAATGACTTATGAATTGCACCGAGGCACTCAAGTCTGGTTCCTGTGACTTATGTTTTTCTCAATTTTGAGAGCTGCTTCTGAAATGGGAGCATTAAATTCTGAGAATAATCTTATTTTATACATATGCCTCGCATTATAATCTCCTCAGGAGATGCTTGGGGATGCTTATCTTCAGTGCACCACATTTGTGACTTTTCATCACAAAACCCAGTCACCTGCATGGTCACTTCACGTGGAATCAACAGCAAGTTCTAAATAAACTGAGTAATTATGCTGCTCCCCCTGTCACTCCTGCCTCCCAGGGTCTCTCTGGGCTAACCTCCTTTAAGACGGAAGGAGCAGGGGAAAGAATAACTTTTTACTAAGGTAATGTTGCTCAAAAAGCATCTGTGTTTAATGCAGGGATTGTAGAATTCAGCATCACAACTGGTCTGTTTCTGTGGTGTCAGGACATTGTGTTAGCTATGTGGAGAATAACAGAATAATGCCATGTAATCGAACAGCAAAGATATTCTTTCACACCCAGCGTCCAGTCTTCCTGCTCAGGTTTAGAGAGTTGTTGTCCTGGCTATAGGTTATGAGATCTTGTCAGCTGGTAACTTGAAATCTGGTATAGCAAAAGGTGTAATGATTGATGAGGTGATAATTGATTTGGAATGGAAATAAGACATTTTATAAGCTGTACCTATATTTCTTCGTCTGCTACTTTACTATTTTTTAAGTCCATTTATTAGAAAAAACAACGTCGTGAATAAGTTACTGAAAGGACTATGTGCATCTGCCTTGAACATTGATTGTGTAGAGATATTTAGCTTAGCTACAAACTAACAATAACAAGACTATCATTCAGTGTAATTAGAAGCATGTTGTGTTGCTCTGTTGTCTAGGTAGCAAATAGGTGGATACTTTTAAGTGTTAGCTGCGGTTCTACGCTTAGGTCAGGTCTGAGCCGGTATTCCTCTCTAGAATCTTTTTAATTAAAAACTTTTATGGCGAGACATGTATTAATTAGCAACAAGATATGAGGTTCTGATTCAAATTAACAGATCAGTAGTATAACCCACAAATGCACCAAAGAATAAAAGAGCAGTTTAGTTTATGTATCTTTTATGGGATACTCCTGGGGTCAAGCTTCTTGTATGGGCTTCTTGCTCTGGCTAATAGAAATAGATCTTCCACCAGTTGGGGGGGGGGGGGGGACGACACACAACAACAGTTAAAGGGCTGGGATGGAGGTGAGTCACAGCAGAAAGTTTTTGCCACTTTTGAGAGGGACTGCAGTGTTTCATGATGGTGCTCAGTCTCTCCGGATCCACGTCCCACTACCAGCACCACTCCCGACTGGGGCACCTGCGGCTGCTGGGGGCGGACAGCAGAACCGGCTGGCAGGGGGGCTCATGCACCTACTGGTGCATTT
>NW_009650064.1:956214-1038063 GCF_000708025.1 Charadrius vociferus | reverse complement strand
CCAAGTCTCTCCGGATCCACTTCCCACTACCGGCACCACTCCCGACTGGGGCCCCTGCGGCTGCTGGGGGCGGACAGCAGAACCGGCTGGCAGGAGGTCTCATGCACTTACTGGTGCATTTATTCCCCTTGAACTTTGCAGCTGTAATTCAGTGAAAAAGTGAGTCGTCAGATCTAACAAAGAAGTTCATTGCTCTCTTTTCTTTTGAGCAAGTTTTTAAAATCCTTTTGAGAAGCTCTGGGAGAAGCCAGTTTTATTTAGAGAGAAGCTAAAAGCTTCCAAGGAAGTTGTTTGAATTGTTTAAGATTAAATGTTCCGGAATGAAAAATTGTGTGATGGCTCAGTTTCTTTTCTACCTCCACCAGTTTTGGAGAAGCAGTGTGTTAGTTAGTGTTAGGGAGGAGTTCGTTTTATCTGAGGGGGGGGGAAATGGCAGCGGAGGGAGGTAGACTGCTAAAATAGGCTGTGGAGAGGTTAGTTATGTGGCTAGCTTTTGTTTTTTTGGCTTAGTTGCATGTCCAGAGATAATTTGAAGTAGTTTTTCTGCATACATGCCATTCCTTTAAGATTTGCCAGACTTCTGGGAGGGCCTGTAACTTGTATTTTATTTTTTTTTGTATTGACTGTAATTGTCTCATGAAAACAGTTTTAAGGCAGTCCACTTTTTGTTCTTGTACTACCTCAGTATTAGCTCAGTTGTTATTTTTTAAAAAAGCAAATAAATGGACAGTATATTGTTTGAATCTTACACCATCAAATGGTGTATCTCCTGTATTATTGTATATTTAGTTTCCTAAATCCTAGCGTTCAATGTCCCAGTGATAAAAATGTTCTTACTCATCACCTTAATAATTCTCATAAGTTGGAGCAAATTGATTTTCAGAGTTACCAGCTCCTGAGAGAGGTTTTACTGAAAAGAAAAGCATTTTATCTGTCCGCATTACGTCAAGTTAGATACTAATGCAAGGTGAGGCGTTCCAGCGCACAGGCTGCAGTGTAGTTAAGTACAATTTCTGGTGCTGACTTTCTCTGCTTGGGCACCTTGGCTTTTAGATCACAGCGCAACAGCAGGAGTGAGCAATGTTTTAATGTTGTTTTGATGCTGCTTGCCGCTGCCCTGGCCTATTTAATACTTTTACCCAGGGCTCTGAGCACTGGGTGTTTTTGGAGGAGGGAAGGGGGGGGGGGGAAAGCCTCCAAGTGCTACTACAAGGAAATTCTCAAAGGGTTGCTGTGATTGTTACCATTGCATATGCCTGTTTAAATAAACATCCTTAAGAAAAAAAAAAAAAAAATCATGATTGCAAAAGCACTTTATTGCTGCGATTAGCATTTAACCCATACAGCAAGTTTAGCTTATAGACAAAAGGATTAACTTTCTTCTTCTAGCTTACAAAACTGAAAATGCTGTGACGCTAACAGTCCCTGAATGCTTTAAAACCTTTTTTTAAAATGAGTATTTTTTAAAAAACTTCACTGACCACTTTTTTTTTAACTGGTTCTGGACTCTGAGAAATAACTGGCAGGGTTTACATACAGTTGTCAACATAAGTAAGACAAACTGTTGTTTTAATGTTGAGTGCAAGTTTGTTACCACTAGAACTTGTTTATGAACAATTCTAGTATAACGGCAATGCAAGCAGGTCTTGGGGATTTTTTTCATGTTCTTCAGTATTGTATAAGAAAAATTAAGTTGTTCTGTATCTTTAAATATCTCAGCCGTTTTAACAAACTAGTGCTGTGCAACCACACTTGAATACAGGGAACCTTTCTTCTTCTGTACCGTCATCATTTTGCGATACATCCCCCTGCTGTACACTCGGTTCATTTGTTCCCGGCTGTGTCAGTCAAATGTGTGCGTCTGGCAAACTGTCCTGTCGCTGTCGTGGGGCTCTGCCCGCGCCTGGAACTGACAGCAGGTACAGAGAATGCTTTCAAACAGCCTTGAATGATTTTTTTTATTTTATTTTATTTTATTTTTTTAGTTTCGTTTTATTTTTAGAAGGGAAATGTCTCGTCTGTGGTATGGGAAGAAGGGAAGGAAGCACCAGCCAGTTAATCATAAATACGCTCTGGTAATTTTCAGTGTAGTATGTTCATTTTTGTTATTGCATTCTTGTAATGTTATGGTGCAGAGAGGGTTTCTGGAAACTTAAATTTTGAATGTGTAAACAGGATGCTAAGTCACAGATTTTCATTACTTTTAGGTGCACAACCTAATTGCTGGTATTCCATGGGTGTTAGATAAGAGCAACCACTTTGAGCATTAAGGGGTTCACCAGTTTTAGGGTGGCTTCCCCCCCTCCACTTTTGGAGTAATGCATTTTTTTCGACAAAAATGGGATTTATAGCTAAATACCATGAACAGTAATTTGCATTGGCATTTAATTAGAAAAGTGTACATCTCCTGAGTTACCATTTTATTATACCTTCTCAGAAGTCATTCAGCCATAGGAAGGGCTGATAATACTTCGGAATTGATGGAGCAAATATGCTGTAGTCCCACTCTCACACTTAAAATGAAGGGGACACACACACACCAATACCTCTGTACAGTTTATTAGTTTTATGAAAGTAACTGTGGTGTTTTTTCAGTGTTGTTTTCCCCAAAAAGACTTAAATTTATAGTAGCATGTAAAGGAAATGGTTCTCAGTGAGACGTGCAAAACAGTAACGTCTTGGGGATAGGGAGGAAGTGATCTTGACAGTATACTTGTTATACTTTTACCAGCTGGTAGATCTAGAAGATATTTTCCATTCAGATGCTTCCTGTGACAGGCTTTTTACTGTCTTTTTAGGAGTTACAGATCTCTGGGTTCTGGTGCACACTTCTTTCGGAGGTGCTGTTGACTTTGGGTTTTATTTTGATCTTTATTTGTAGCCAGGTTTCTTGCAGTATAGGAAATTGTCACGTGGCAGCAACTGGTTCTGTAAATGTGTTCCTAACTAACAAAATATTTTTGAAATGATAGGCTCTTGATTTTCTCTGTGGCAATGGAATGTAGAATGGAGATGTAATTCCTAAATTAAGTCAAATGTAATTTGAGCGTATCTAGTTAGCAGTGTAAAAAGGTAGCTGAACTTTACCGAGAATGTATTCTTCAATATCTTCTCCAGCTAATTAAAGTAGTAGTATCCCATATTATAGTTATTTCCCTTAGGACCAACGCTTCATTTTAGCCGAACTCCAACTATGCTAATAAAAGCAATAATCAGCTTTTGAGGAGAGGTTGAACTGAAGTAGGCTGTATGAGAACCTTCTTTGCTGTGAGAGAGGTAGAGAGGAGGATCTTTTAATGTGTAAAACCAGTCAAATCAGAAAAAAAGGGTACAGAATTGTCTACAGATGGGAATATTTTTAAAATGTTGCTATGTTGGCAAGATATGCACTGTTCTTGAAGTTGGGTTTTTTTCCTTCAATGAATGATCATAAAGCTAACGTACAAGTGTAACCTTCTTACAGAAAAGAGGGAAGGAGCATTGATACCACTGCTTCTGTGTTATGCAAGACAAAGTGGGAAGCATATCAAAGAGACTGGCAGCGTATATGAAGTACAGGTTTTTGCCTAAATGTTGCGTTAGTGGCTGTTCTGAAATTTGGATGAAAATTCATCTGACATGAAACCACATAATTGCTGGACTGAATGGAGTGATGTAATAAAACAAGAATGCTTGCTTGAAGCAATTAAGTCGGCCTGAATTATTTACCTGAAAGGCCTTTCTTACTTTCATGGTGTTAGAGTAAATTTGGGCTAAGCACTATAGGGGTTTGATACTTTCTCAGGATAAGAGATCAAAATTTTGGTGACTAACCAACGCATTATGCTCCCCCTTCGAAAAGCCCGCAATGTTGGCTTCTCACTTTTTTTAGTAAGTCAGTTTGGTATTTACTGTGTCTCTTTATTGTGCTGTGACACAAGAGATGCTGGTATGTTCCTAGAATGTCAAAAATGCAGGCAACCATTCTTTCTGTCAAAGCACTTTAGACAAAAGACATGAGACAATGCAAGAGAACAAAAGGTGGATTGCATTCTTTAGGAATGCTTGTCCAAATGCTCTGCAGAGCTTTAATAGGAAGTGTGGTCAAAGGGGACAAAACCCACCAAAAACTTACCTTAGCTTTTATATTCTCAAGGTATTATGCAAAGGGAATTAAAGTGGTGTTTGTTTTAATAGCTTGAATGATTTGAGACTCGCAACTTCTGAGGTTCTTGGTTTATTGGTTAACTGTAGTTGGTAAGCTAATGGCTGTAGTTCTTTGGATATTAAGGAGATATAATAATAGGGGCTTACAAGGGAAAGATGGGAATTTAGTACTTTATCCCAGTGGATGTCAGAACTGCAAGGTTGCATCAATCCAATAATACTGCTACAAAGATATTTTTAAAGTCGGCTTACCAGTGATCTGAGTCTCCTTAAAAATAAAAACAGAGTGCAATCCAGTACTTTCTTACACTGATCACTAAGCCTAGAACCTTTCCTTGATGACAGATATTTGCCATACCCACTGTCCTGAGTAATTAGGGGGGTTATGCATCATACCTCGACTAGATCTTCCATTTAATTATTGTTATTTGCTTACATTTTTAATAATTATGAAATATTAGGCCTCACTACAAATGCAGACAAAGTACAGCAACAGATGAACACTTGTAAACATTGATTATAAGTTGCAAGAAAACAAAAGAGTAGTAGCAGCTTATATTTTCTCCGTATGTTTTCAATGGTCTGTGCAATCTGAAGTTGATCCTTTTTCTGGTTAAAATAAGAGACAAACGTTTCGATACTGAGCTGTGATTCTGTTACCTACTTCTAAGCATGTGTAGCAATTGTCGTACCTGAGAGGATCTCTGCATGGCACTGTTGGAAGGGAGATGTAACCTTACTCGGCCTGCCTTCTCCTGGAGCGACAGCTTGAGGTCAGGCACCTGGTCCTGAGGTTTCAGCAACTGAAGCTCCGGTTTCTCTGCTTGCTAGTGCTGAAACTGCCTTCAACTGTTTTGCAAGAGAGCTGGGGTTTATTGGTAATGCTGCTATAGATATTTTTGGTTTGGTTTTTTTTTTTCTTTGGGCAAAATGAGTCATGTTGCCTGATCTGCCTCTTTAAGAGAGCAATTTTCATAAATCTAATTCTTAGTTCTTCACACAAACATCCTAAACTTCATTTAATGTTAGTCCGTGTTAAATTTAGTTCTCTTGTTGGCATTATCATCTCTCTCTAATTAGTGACTTCTCATATCTTGAAAAAATAGCTTGTTACAAAGGCTTCCAGACTCAGTATAAAACTTTGTGTGCTGCAGGCTTTGATTGCTTTCTTTTATTAATTCTGGTTATTGCAGATATTTTAATTTATCTTTAGTATATGTTAATTACAGCTTGGTGCAGTTGCTATGG
Organism: Charadrius vociferus; assembly: GCF_000708025.1. Lineage (NCBI taxonomy): Eukaryota > Metazoa > Chordata > Aves > Charadriiformes > Charadriidae > Charadrius > Charadrius vociferus. Next base: position 1,032,669 of record NW_009650064.1, on the reverse strand, counting down.
GCTTAGAGCACTTTGAGGCAGATACTTAACCGTCAGTCCTGCAAAGCTGTGGGGACAATACTGATCACAGGGAGAATGTTGCTGTCATGTAATGTGTCGGCTCTTCTGTCCCTGCTGCGGGAAGCACCTGGGTGTGCAGAACAATTCTGAGATGGCCAGTTTTAAAGGTATTGAAAGACAGAACGAGCTGTAGCACCAGCCAATTCAGGGGACTGCTGAGATTCTCTGGTCACTCTTCTCTGCTTAAAATGGCTAGCTCTTGTACCTTCCCTGTCTTGTCACCAGTGGAGTGACAGGGAGCTGAATTGGCTGAAAACCACACAAGATAGAAACTGGTTAGCATTGCAGCCACCCTCATTAAAAATGAATCAAATTAAATTAGTCTTAGCTTTTTTCAGAATGATACCTTATAACTGTCTATCTGATGTGGTAAACCCCATGTATTAATGCATTATTATAATGTAATCAGGATGCCACAAATAATCATATTTGTGATGGAGAAGACTGCTTCTTCAATATTGCCGTCTCTCAAGCAGTGTCTTAACATTTTGGGAGGAACCAAGTTAGTGTTTTCTCTTAAAATATTCATAACAGCATTCAGTTCACAAATGCAGCTTTCATTTTCATTGGTAGATATTTACAGCCTTTAGAAAGGGTTTGATCCTTTCTTCTCCCTCCCCCGTTTACTGCTGAATAGGAGGTATTTTGGACTAACTTTGTAAATGCCCTGATAAAATTACATTGGCATTTATTTTTTCAATTAAGTGTCCTGGAACTTTAAAGGTGAAACTTTTTTTGACTCTCAAGAAATAATGTTCATGAAGCTTGCAATTCACCTGATTTTACACAGATGTATTCAAATTCAAAGTAAAATTGTCCATCTTTCATTCTGTTTCTTAATACTTGGGGTTTATTTCATTCAGTTAGTCATAAGGGTATAGATAACTTGTGCTGCCGAGAACCACTTACACTGTTACGTTTTTTCATTCTTATCAGAGCTGAACAGTGCTTCTGAAAGATAAGACTCTCCCTTTCCCTAAGGAGACAGTTTCAGCTACTTGTTAACTCTGAAAGTTCAGCTGTACTTGGCTTGAGTTAGCAGCCATGCATTCGGTGCCTGTGTGCTGGGCACTCCGGCCTTCATGAAGCTGGCAGAGGAATGCTGCGTCGGTGTAAGCAGTTCCCATGTTTACAGCTGCGTAGAGCAGATTGATATGACCAGTGGCTGAAAGGGATGATGTGTCACCCCCTGCATGGCAAACTGTCCTTCTTGGACAGTCAAACAATTGTAACTGTGTTTTCATGAGTATTGTTGAAGAACAAATAAGTTCCATATTAGGAATTTTGATTTCTGTTTTGCTCACTGCGTATGCCGGCATAGCTTGCCAGAGTAGGTACGCTGATATACTTTCAGAAAAACAAGGTTTAGAAACACGGGTTTCTCCAAAAGGAGAATCCTAAGCCTCTTGACGGGTTGAATCATCAGTATGCAAACCCTCAATCTGACTTACTGAATTAAATATTAAAACTGCTGTATGTTCTGCTGAGTGGTTACCTTAAATATACGTGGTGTGGAGAATCAAGCTGGAAGTCATTCACACTACAAGAGTCATACGACTCATCCCATGTTTTCTCATCAATGTTTCTATTATGAATAGAGCAGATAGCATTAGATCTCTAAGGATATATCCCATGTCATTTCAAACTCAATTAGCCTTTGGAATCGTTCAGTGGTACTGTTTCGAGTCCAGGTCCTTGGTTTCCAGGTATTTCTAATGCCGTGTGAAAAACTAACCAAGTTCTGTGTTTAAGAATGTAAAGTGGAATGAGGTAGACGGTAGCTCCTGGAATGATCAGGAGAACAGACAGCTGATGTAGGGGCAGAGGGGAAGGGAATAAAATCACTGGTTTATTTAGCTTGGTGAGATAGAATGGAGGATTAATGTGACTACAAGGAAAATGAAGAAATCTTGATGGAAGAGGAAACAGCATAAGCAGACCATGAATTAAACCAGGTTATAAAACAGAATAAACTTATAACTAACGATAGTACTGACATTTCAAAACAGCCCTCTCAAACCTTGCAGGGACAAAATGGTAGCTGTTTTCCAGATATATCTTGATCAATTCATCGATGAAGTTGTAGCAGGTAGTTGCCAGTAGGCTTAGACATACATGACTTCAGGATTCTGTAGCTCATTTAATCATGAAGTACATAATCTAGTCCACTGCAAAGCAAAAATAAAGTGTGTTGACCTAAACTGTAAGCATTTTATAGAAGGGCAGGTACTGTAGCTGAACTGTTGAGGTATCTTAATGTACTCATTTAAAGCCTAGTTCAGTGATGAGTGGATAACCTTGATACAGTTTGTCTTGTAGTTTACTCACAGAATTTGATATAGACTGTATACTTAAAATAAGCGCTGGGTTTGAGAGGGTGGATTAATTCCTTGCCCTCTTGTGAATAGTTTCACCTTCTATCACATGCTATTTGTGATGTTTGTCATTACATACCAATGGTCTGCCACTATGCTGGCTTTTGTTCACAAAACAGATGTAAAGAAGTAATTTTATGGTGTGCAACAGGTTCATGATGCCAAGAAGCTATTATTGTGTACATACCTGGATAAGTATTCATGTTTCTTTCAGGTAAGAGATTTATCAAAATACCTTGTGCACACTGTTTTGAGGACGCAGGCACCCCCATGGCATATGAAAAGGTGTGTCACTGAGCAAAGGGTCGATAAGCAGTACCCGGGTACAGGGTGGTGATAGCATATGCGTTTGACCAAGTCGAAGGCGAGATGGCATTGCCTGTAAAAACAGCCTACGTTCCAGTATGTGGAACAGCAACTATATAATCATGTTGGGGGTGATGAGGTTTTGTTGGTGTGGGTTTTTTGGGGTGGAGTGTTTTTTGATGGTTGGGTTTTTTTGTGGTGTGTTTTAGTTTGTGGGTTTTTTTTCTTTCGTTTTTTTTGGGGGGTTGGTTTTTTTGGGGTTTGTTTTTTTTTTTTTGCAAGAGTCTCCTTAGGTAACCACATATTTATGGCTGATTGTAAGTTAACTACTGCCTGTCACACTAAGCAGCTGAGCTTAAAGAAGCAACAAGACTAAAGGGTCTTTGCATTATTGCTTTTCAGGATTACATTCATGAGGTGCTGGAGTGAACAATGTAGTTTACAATGAACTATCAGAGCAAATAAAAGGATAAAACTATACTGTCACTTATATGCTTGAGTGGAATACTGTTAAAGCTTTGCATATAGCTACTGGACTCTGAGAATGCACAAACCAATATAATTTAGAACAATTTTCTTTGATTTTTTTTTTTTTTGAGAACAGTAGAAAATGGTAGAAATAAATGGAGTGGTAGTAATTATTGATCATTCAGTAATAAAACTGGATGTCACAAGTATTCCTTTTTCCTTGCCTTGCAGTTGCATGGGGTAGAGTGAACCATCGCTGCTCGAGCCAGTCATGCGTGACTGTGAGCTCTGTACTCAGGACAGTGGCGAGTGTCTGGCCAAACTCCTTGTAGTAGGGGCAGGTAGATGGGGAGCTGCTGGACTTGTGGTTATCTTCCTTTGCACTGTGGTAGGCTCTAGAAGTTTTTAATACACTCTTACTACACGGGACATTCATTTAATCTCTCCACCAGCTGTTTTAAGATGCTTTCATACAAATGATGATTTTGAGTTGTTCTCAAAATCACATTATTTGCTGTAGTTGCATCAAAATGACTGTTGTAGTCCTTTAGCCAGCTTGTTGCACCAGAGCAGCATGTTCTAGAGCTTTCTGACTAAAGGCTTTTTCTGGCTGTACAACTCCTGCCAAAGTGGAGGTGCCTTTGGAGTGAATGTGTTGACAGTTGAGCAGCTCCTGAAGCTTTCGAGGTGAATATATAGTCCAGGATAAAGATATTGTGGGGTGGTATTGGGGAATTACTAAACTTTAGTTCTGCTACCTTGTCTTTCATTGTATCTTCACTGGCAGATAGAAGAGTCAGAACCTACTGAGAAGCCTGAGGTTTGCTTCTAGTCTTTATCCAGGAGAGCAAACCAAGTTCACAGTATTCATTAATCTGGGTGTAAAGAGTGCTTGAGAGGACTTTGGGCTGAAGAGTTTGGGTTAAGGCGTGCAACTCAGATTGACTTCTAATTTAGCATCCTGATACTGGTAACTTTATGTGCTCCTATATTAGCTCGATGTTCATCCTAGAGCAGTGAGCTATATCTGACTGCTAGTGCCATTAGTGTTTAATTTGTAATTTTGCTGTGTCTACTCATATGTCTAAAATCACCTACATGTGCATTGTCCTTGCAGAAACAAACATCATTTAGCACTTCTTGTTTGTTTGTTGTCATTGCACATTTTCCCTTCATTACTCTCGTCCACCTTTTTTCTTTCTTACCTTTTTACTTTTCTTCAACTGTCAGTGGAATTATTGTCTTCCTGTCTCCATATTCAGGTAGTGTCAGTGGCTGAGTATCACCGCAGGATCGATGCTCTAAATAGCGAAGAACTGCGCACACTCTGCAGACGTCTCCAGGTGCCCTCTTCAGTAGTTTAAACCCCATCTCCAGATACTAAAACGTCTTTCTTTGTAGTGTCTTTGATCAGGGCAAGTCCCGCACTCAGTGGGTTTGTCTTGTCTACAGCACTACAAGGATCCAGCAGAAAATTCCTTTGTTTTGGATGTATTTAATTGTGAAATGGTATGATGGAATCAGTAATTTTATCATGGAATTATTACTTCCACCTTTTTCAAACAGGAATTTTCTGTCAGAAGTTGAAAATTTGTTCTCAGTACTGCTTGACTTGGAGTGATGTGTTTTAACTTCCACTTTAGACTGGTGTGTTGTGTTAGATAGAAGCTTTCCTAAAAAGAATGCAAAACTAGTGAAGAATCCAAAACCTTGTTGCATGGGTGTTTAATTTTATATAGGAATCTTTCATCAAGAATCTCACAGTACTTGACAAATATGAAGCATCACAACTTCTGTGGAATAGGTAAGTATTTTTCCCATTATTCAAGCAGGTAATGGAGGCAGTCCAACACGGCAAAGGTCATACACATGGAGCTGGTAATGGAACTCTGTTCCAAAAACAGTACTTTGAAAACAGTACTTTGGTTTGGATTTTTGAAGGTTTACTGATATGGACTTAAACTGATATTTGCATTCTCTTTAGGTGTTTCTTAGTTCTTTGACAATTAGAAAGCTGTTAATTGTTGTGTACATCATACATAACTTACTGATGGAAAGCATAGCTTAGAACTCCTTAGAAGCATTGAGTATTTTGTTTTACTGTAGTAATTCGCTGCTGAAACTGTAATAAGTTTCAGTTCTGTGTTTTTACTTTGATGTTGGCTTTTTTTCACCTATTATGTAATCACACGTAAGAAAACATTTTCTTAACTTTTCTTTCTGTTTATTTAATAATCAGTAATTAATTGCTTTAAAATGTTTTGTAAGTAGTATGGTTATATAAATCAATAATGAGCTGCACTATAGGAAAATCAGAAATTTTGCAAAAAAAATTTCATTCCCACCTGAGAGTGAGACAGTTCTGTTTCTGGCAAGTGGTGGTAGAGAATCCTAGTGTTAACATCCTGGAAGTGCAAGAGCTCTTTCCAGATACCTTTTGCCTGGAGTCCCCAAACTCAAGCTTTAGGCTGACTTGAAAAATCTGATGTGATGGACTGGAGCCTATAAACTCTCTGTTCTGAGGCCGTTTAAGAGTTTGTGGTGTAGACTGTGTGGCAGTTACTAACCTCAGAAGTCCCTGGAATCTGATTACAGGTCACTTTGTGCTATCAAAGTTTAGCGGGAAATAAATTAGGAAGTTTTGAAACTACATTATATTCTGTCCAACAGATGCCTTTGAACAGACACGTCTTTGTCCGCTTCTACAAAGCAGTGTGCTTCCTAGAAGAAAGTTGCTTTACTGTAATAATAATTAAAAAAGGAAAAAGATGCAACCAAAAAAAAACCCAAACCCCAAGCAACTAAACAAAAACCTTACAATCCCTCCACACCACTTTAATCCAAATTATTCATATATTGCGTGGTGCATTTTAATCAGCATTAAAGAATAACAAAGGGAATAAGCTTTCAGCTGTGCACTTGAACAATGCTGAACTTCTGTGGAGTCGAAGCAGTGCTATATGATGGATGAAAGGCATTTAAGATGGAAAAGGTTGGACTACAAAATAACGTGCTTTATAGATAGCACTCTGTAATGCAGTCTGTAGGTCATCTTTTTGTACATGAAGCTGTATGGATAAATGCATATACTTTGTTGTGATATGGAAATCAGTGCATAGTTTGTGTTGGAAATCCTTGTTACTTTTCATTGAAAAATGGAAGGCTTGAGCTTTTTGCTTGCTTGATATTCACTTTCTTTAAGCATACCTTTTCTTGAGTTAAGAATTAGTATCATACTTAAGTTATTGTATGAATATACTTTCAGACTTTGACTTTATAAGCCTATTTTTAAGCAACAGGAGTTTGTGATAGTAACTTTTTCATAGTTCTTGAGGAATAGGAAAGGGATTTTTTTTTTTTTTTTTTTTTGGCTCAGGTCACTGTATTTGTTTAAATAGTCCTGTCTGTATTTGAGTTGTCTTTGATTTGGCTTTTCTTTTATTAACTAAGAAAGTTCTCTTCCTAAAAGCTCGGCAAAGTTTATCATAGTGATGTTGTGAAATACTCTAGTTGTGTCCAGTATGTTTAGAGTATGAGATATGTGGCAAACACTGGTTATTACTCTGGAGTTGGATGGTGGTTTTGGCAGGTATTTTCTTGAAATTATCAGGTTTCAGGCTTTAAATAATTTGGACAGTCCAACTTTATGAAACTTGGTTCAGGCTGATGAATTATTCAGGTGCACTCAGTCTTGTAAAGATATTTTTCTTAAGCGAATCTCTCAACATTGTAGTAAGTCTTGCTGCAGTGGTTTAAGTTACTACCTTCCTTCACTTTGTCTTGCTCCTCAGATTTCACTATCCCCACAGCAAGTTTTAAATACTGCTGCAGCAAGGCTTATAGAAGGAAACCTGTTTGGGTCTCAGCTAGTCTAGTTCTTAACATGTGGCACTTTAGCTTGGAAGTGCCAGTGAATGTGGACTGGGGTAAGAAGCTGTCTTGAACTATATCTGATGAGGAGTTTTGTGGCCTTTTGCCACCTCCACTAAGCAGTGATCTACAGCAATTCAATAGAGTAGATGTATGGGGCAGGTATTTTAAAGTACTACAGGATTTTTGTGTGTAATGCATCTTTGTCGGACCTCTAAGCTCACTACGCAGCATAAATATTACTGCTGCTTTCCCCTCCCTACTCCCTCAATTCTTTCTTCTTTGACTCCCATAAATACTCCAGCAGATCCGCTTATGGAGCAGCAATATTCCTAAGGCTCCATTCAGGTAGTTTACTCCAAATACTTGACAGAAGTCTTTTCACATATCTATTATATCTGAAAACTTTCACAAGTACTCTAAAAGATTATTGATTCAGAAACTACTGAAATGTCCATGCAGAAGTTTCAATTCCTTTTTTTGTCTAGTTTTTTTAATTACATTTCATATAAATGAGACGTTAGTTCTAAAATGCAAGAACTTTGTAAGCTGATCTCTGAAAAGCACTTGAAGTCCTTCAGGTGTGTATGAGGACTGTGTTTTGTTGTTTTAGCATAAAACCATAGCTTTCTTCTGAGTAGGCGTGTAATTTGTTGTTAGTGTATAGTTGAGTACCGGCTTGCTATTGGAAGCAGTGGAAATCTTTGTCAGATCAAATCTAACGGATTTCTTAACTTTTGAAGGAGTTGCATAACTAAATCGGTAACTGCATGATTTTAAACCTGCAAAGTTTATCTTCCCTGCTAGTAGAATTGCAAATACTTATTTTCTTGATGTTCTTTTTGTAGATAACAACAAGAGAAGATATCAATTCAAAACAGGCAACAAATATCAAAACAGACCTGGAGCCTGAAGCATTCCGGCCAAATCTTAGTGATCCCAGTGAATTACTACAGCCAGAACAAATTGAAAAGGTATTAACTGATATATGTCATGTTTTAGTATTTTACATTAATGTAACACAAATTCTATGACCATACTGTAAAACACACCAGTAGGAAGACCTTGTGTGATATTAAATAGAATACAATAGAATCATTTAGGTTGGAAAAAGACCCTTAAGATCATCGAGTCCAACTGTAAACCTAACACTGCCAAGTCCACTGCCAAACCTTGTCCTTGAAGTGCCACATCTATACACCGTTTAAATATCTCCAGGGGTGGTGATTCCCCCACTTCCCTGGGCAGACTGTTCCAATGCTTGACAAACCTTTCAGTGGAGAATTTCTTCCTAATACCCAATCTAAAACTCCCCTGGTGCAACTTGAGGCCGTTTCTTCTTGTCCTATCACCTGTTACTTGGGAAAAGGGACCAACTCCCACCTCGCTACAACCTCCTTTCAGGTAGTTGTGGAGAACAATAAGATCTCCCCTGAGCCTCTTTTTTGCTAGGCTAAACAACCCCAGTTCCTTCAGCCACTCCTCATAAGGCTTGTGTTCTAGACCCCTCACCAGCTTCGTTGCCCTTCTTTGATATGTTCCAGCACCTCAATGTCTTTCTTGTTGTGAGGGGTCCAAAACTGAACACAGTATTTGAGGTGCGGCCTCACTGGTGCAGAGTGCATGGGAACGATCACTTCCTTTGTCCTGCTGGCCACAGTAGTTCTGCTACAAGCCAGGATGCTATTGGCTGTCTTGGCCACCTGGGCACACTGCTGGCTCATATTTAGCTGGCTGTCAACCAATATGCCCAGGTCCTTTTCTGCTGGGCAGCTTTCCAGCTACTCTTCTGCAAGCCTGTAGTGTTGCATGGGGTTGTTGTGACCCAAGTGCAGGACCTGGCACTTATCCTTGTTGAGCTTCATACCGTTGCCCCTGGCCCATTGATCCAGGCTGTCCAGATCCCTCTGTAGAGCCTTTCTACCCTCAAGCAGATCAACATTCCCACCTAATTTGGTGACATCCACAAATTTACTGAGGGTGCACTTGATCCCCTTGTCCAAGTCATTGATAAAGATATTAAAGAGAACTGGCCGCAACACTGAGCCCTGGGAAACACAGCTTGTGACCGGCCACCAACTGGATTTAATTCCATTCACTGCAACTCTTTGGGCCCAGCCATCCAACCAGTTTTTTGCCCAGTGAGGAGTACGCCCATCCAAGTCATGAGCACCCAGTTTCTCCAGGAGAACACTGTGGGAAACGGTGTCAAAGGCTTTACCAAAGTCTAAGTAAACAGCATCCACAGCCTTTCCCTCATCCACTAAGCAGGTCACCTTGTCACAGAAGGAGATCGGGTTAGTCAAGCAGGACCTGCCTTTCATAAACCCATGGTGACTGGGCCTGATCCGCCTGGTTGTCCTGCACGTGCCACACGATGGCGCTTAGGATGATCTGCTCATACCCTTCCCTTGCACCGAGGTCAGACAGAAAGGCCTGTAGTTCCCCGGATCGTCCTTCCAGCCCTTCTTGTGGATGGGTGTCACCTTTGGTAACCTCTAGTCAACTGGGACCTCCCAGGTTAGCCAGGGCTGCTCATAAATGATGGACAGTGGCTTGGTGAGCACTTCTGCCAGCTCCCCCAGTACGCTTGGGTGGATCCCATCTGGCCCCATAGTCTTGTGTATGTCTAAGGGCATAAGCACAACACAGTTCGTCGCTAAAATGTTGCTTTTTTTTCTTACTGTAACTTCAAATACCCCATGACAGTACTAGTCTGTGTCTCTGCCGTTATTTCACTCTTCCTTGAAAACAGCTTGGCTTTCACTGCAGTTCTTGCTGTCCGGTCCAAAGTAATCTCATTAAATCTGTTTATCACAGGTTTGGATTAAGGCTGACTCCATTCAAAGCCACAGGAACAGGAGAGCAAACATCCTTTACCCTTCAGCTTCTTACCTGTTGACTTGAGTGATCTAGTTCCCCAGTACTGAGACGTAGTATTGCTTCGCAAGAATAACTGTGTGGTTGTACTGTGTTCAGATAAACCTTCTAGAGACCTTACCAAACACATATTCTGCAGGAGGTAAACAATTCTTCTCCTGCAGGTCGCTGGCAGAGGTAGGAAAAGAAACCTGTTTGAGAGACCAGGGATAGAAAATACACATATGGAACTTCAGGGTTGGTCTGAAGTTTTAAACTAGGTTTTAAGGCCACTTGTAGTTCAGAAGAACATAATCTGCTTTCATTTATATGTAATATGTTCTTAAAAATAGTAAAAAAAATATTAAATAAAAGGGTTCTCATTGTCTTGTTAACAGCTCACAAAGTCTCTTCCACCACGGACCATTGGATATCCATGGACTCTTGTCTACAGTACTGCAAAGCATGGCATGAGCTTGAAGACTTTGTATCGAACTATGCTGGGATTAGACACACCTGTGCTGTTGGTTATCAAGGACAGCGATGGACAGGTAGGAAAATGTTTGTGTCAAGGTAGGGGACCCAAGAAAAATGTTTGAGGAGTATAAAGGAATAGCTGACACTTCAGGAAGACAAAATTGTGTGTATCAAGCTCATTTTCTCCTTGGTAGTTACACAGAGGCTTTCAAAAACATGTTTCACTGTCAAGCAATCCTCTTAGGTACTACATTGCTAGGAAGTACTTTAATGACACAAGTTCACTGTCACAGTGTGTGAATCTCATAATACTCAATTACTGAATTTACTTTTAATATTCTCTCTTTTTTTTTTTTTTATGCACTTAAAGCCTGAGAAATACAGTCTCTAAAACTTTCTGATGCCAGAAGATCTTGTTGAGTTGGAATGTCATTGCCAGCTGCGGCCACTGCTTCTTGGTACATTCTGTGGTTGCAGCCAGTATCTCTCTCCCGTTCAAGGGCTGTGGGATCTTTGCTGCATAATTAATTTTTGTTCCTTGAGTCTCTGCAATTGTCTTCTATTCTCCTTTGACTGGGGTAAGAATTCAAGAAAGTAGATCACATCTCACCGTTTGAATAGCAAACATCCTCTCTTGAGTATTCTAATAACAGTAGAACATTACAGGAGGCATAAGACTTTGTTTCTTCCTTTCTGAAACTTCAGTGCTCTCTTGTGGAAGCAAGTTGCCGCTGTCATGAAAAATTGACAGAACCGCTGCAAAACCTGTAGCATTTACTTCACTTACCTGTTCTACTTTGGTAAACAGTGTTTTTTATTTTCAGGAAGCATGGGCTCATAGCACTTCATATCATTCAGGGGGCCTGAAAACTGTAAATGAAGGATATGTTTTCTAATTCAAGTCGCAACTTGTTTTTTTCCTTCTGATTCCTGCCTTAGGGGTCCTTTAAAAAGAAAAGTACCTTCTAAATCTCTTCCAGCAGAGCACTCTATTCCAGAAGTTCTTTAAAAGGGAACTTTTTCTTCATTTACTTTTTAATCTTGAAAATAAAAACTATTCAGTAGACTTGAGATGTCTCAACAGACCCATCACTACAAATGTACTTTGGTAACTTTCCTTCTCTGATTCCCTTATTAGCTTCTCAAGATTCGTTTGCAAGATATCTACTTCCTAGTGCCTGATTATCTGGCCCAGTAAGAAAGTGTCCCTTTTCCAATAGGGCTGTCTTGTCACCAGCATGTAGTATTGTTCTGTTGCTGAAAGTATTCAGATTACTTTCCATATATGAATATCTCAACTTGCATGTTCAAAAAGTATCGTGGTTGCCAAGTCAAAATGGGGAATTCATAGACATGTCATTTTTATTTTTTTTTGTGAAAAAACAAAACAAAAAAGGTAACAAATCTCAACTTACAGGCTGATGACCACAAATATGTGTGAAAGTGTTCCTTGGACTTTTGGGACAAGTAGCTGCTGAACCTAGGTTCCACACAAGAGTGAGTGAAATCCATGTGTATTCAACGAGCAACATAAGCCACAGAAGGAAAGGCTCAAACAAATTTTACATTCTCAGTCCTTTACCAATGTAGTGAGAGCGGTATTTTCAGCAGTTCTGCATCTCAGGCTATTAATGAGACACCTTTGCGTTTGACAGCAGAAAATTAATTTTATACTATCTTTCTGTTCAAAACCTGTGGAAATTCAGTGTAGTCTTTCTCTTCTCAATGCAAGGATGTACGATCATGAAAAATAAGACAACGGTAGCCTAGTATGTTCTTTCACGGTAATTAATCACGGTCATCCTTTTTTTTTTTTTAAAGAAGCTACTGATTCTTTGCAAGAAGTTAATTTATCTTTAATACCTTGTAACTTCCTGGGAGGTAGTCCTATAAAGCTGGATTCCATGGCTGAAAAAGAATCTGAGTACTTTTTTATAGGAGAGTGTATTCAGAAATAGTTCACTATCAATATGCTAAGATAAATACTATTTATGTCCTTCCAGAATGTGTTTTAAGAGAGACCAAGTGTTTTCATATTTTATGTTCCAAGTTCACCGCCTGTTTTTTAAGCTATCTAGTTCAGAGAAGATCCCAAATGAGATTCAGCCTTTTTGAAGAATAACAGAATTATGACCAGGTAGTTTCTTGCCATTGGCTGAGCATACTTTCTCAGTCCTTTTTGGCATTCCTTGTTCTGCCCACTTTATAGCTTCTGTGTTTATGAAGATACTGGCTTTGTCTTATCCTCAGTTCACGTACTTTTCCTTCAAACTAGAATTAATTTGTTTCCTGGGCTGCTTCCCCTGAGATCCTGTTCTTTGTTGCCCATTATGAAGACAACCTTTTTCTGATGTTGATAAAAGTTGAGTAAGGAGCAAGTGTACCTTGTGACTTTTCATAATATGGTTCATTAAGGGCTGCTAAGCCTGACTGTCTCTCCCCCCTCTCCCCCCCAAAATCTTCGCCAATTTTGATTTCTTTTTAAAATCAATTAGTAGTTTTACTTAAAGGGCTGTTAAAAAAAGAAAACAAACAAACACTAACAGCCAAAACAGCTTTCACAAACTGAAGCTTTATTTGTGTAGAAGCTGAATGGTGAACATTGTCTAGTTGAAAGTTGGAACCTGAAGCCACTTAAATTGCCTGCTGTAGTCAATTCTAGAAGATCCTCTAATAAAGGTGCCCAAGAAATCTATAGATATCTACATTACTATTGTTATGGACTGTCTGTCTATCTACTGGTATGTGCTTCTTTTAGTGAAGATACCAAGCTCTGGTGTTTTGCTTCATAATGAGCACTTTTTTTTTTTTTTTTTTTTTTTTTTTTTTTTTAAACATGAGGCTTCTTTCAGGCTTGCTATCTCCTGTTTCAGTTAGAAGTTTCTGAACAATAAACTTCCTGGATCACAAAGTTCTTGAGAAATAAGGAATTTTCTAACAGTGGTTGCTCTAAACTGGTAACTCAAAATTGAGCTAGGGCAGTCTTGATTAGATGCTTCGTAGCTGATCCTTGAGTACCTCATCTGAAGTTCACACTCCCGTAGTTTTGTGTTTGTTAACAGCTAGTGTAGAGCTCAACATGGAAAGGAATACTTGGAAAACATACCTACAGCCAATGAGTTTCTTAGGGTGGGCAGAAGAAAAGAGTTTCTACTTTATATCCTGAACATAATCCAAGTCAAGATGCTAGCTTTAATGTCTCACTCCTCTCAGTCCCATACTTCCCAAACTCACCGTTTACTGTGAACAAAACCACAGAAACTTCAATTATTTTTTTTTTCTTTCACATGTAGACAAATGGGAGCATGCTCGTGAGGTGCTTTGGTACCTACATCTAGGCTGTTCTTGCAGATGTTGAAACCATCTTCATACTAGCAACAGAAACACTGATTTGGGGAGGGTTGTACTTCATGGGGTATAGTTGATTCTGCACAATTATACAGTTTTTTTTCTAGTTATTCTAGTTCCTGAGAAATTAATACTAATTTAATCAGACTTAAATATCCAATAATCAGTCCTTAGACCCTTTTAACTACTATTGTAATGTTCTTATTCCTGAATATTATACTTTTTCTATCCAGCAAAGGCTTAGTTAAAATCTGTCTCTGTTGTAAGGCAGGGTAACCAGTGCTTACCTGTTATTTGGATTGGAATTAATAAATTATGTGAAAAATAATAACTCAGTTACAGCTAGGAACTTGCTGAAAATAGCCTTGTTGAAGTGGAAGAGGAGCTACATAAGAAGAAACAGAACCTTTTAATATGCTATTTTAAAAATCTGTACGTTGTTTCTGAGAATTTCCTGAGTTTGCTTTTTATACCTTTGATTTATTATTTTTTTTTTACTGTGTTCACTTTTTAGTGAGAAAGAGTCCTATTAGCTTTTTTGTTGTGTTTTGGGTTGTTTTGTTTTGGTTTTTTATTGTACCACAAAGCACTATGCCATATCCCATTCATTGCACTCGGAATGGTGTCACCATTCCAAGGCTTATCCTGTAGTGAATTCCAAATCTGGCAACATTTGCATCCCAATTTGTTTATCAGTTACTATCATTAGACATTCTTGGATGCTGTGTAGTTTTTCTTAAGTATTTTCCCTTGCATATTTTTGCTTACAGGTGTTTGGTGCACTAGCATCTGAACCATTTAAAGTGAGTGATGGGTTTTACGGCACTGGGGAGACATTTATGTTCACTTTTTCTCCAGATTTTGAGGTAAGTGATAATAACTTCGTATGCTTTTGCTTTTTCCCCCATGTGCATTATCTTAAAATATTTACTGAATAAATCTAACACTAAATAATCTGAAAAATTCTAGGAATTGGCCCCAAAAATGTCATCATACTAGTTTTTCCACATAATCCATAAGTGCACATTAAATGGGTAGTGTTTGCATAGTGGAAAACTTATTGAACCTGACTGTTTCATTGTACTGAAAATTTCTCTACTCTTCTAAATTCTGCCAGATGTCTATCTGAAAGTTCACAAACTACATCCTTTTAAAGGGCATATCATGTGACTTAAGCATATTTTCTTAGTATTTTTCATTGTGTAGAAGTTTTAGTGCTCAAAGACGACCTATTTTGAAATGGTCTTATTTTAAATAGTGTAATAAAACATACGAGTTTTTTTGTCTGCATATATCTCTTCCCTGGATTTCCTATGTAAACTTGCTAACTTCATTAAATCGGCATCTAGAATACCCACAGTTTGTCTTTTCTAATATTTGGTTTCCATTCCGCCCTAACAAAAACTTCAGTTATTTTAACTTGCTACTCTGTTTTGGTTTGCTTTGTTTTTTTTCTTTTATTAGGTTTTCAAATGGACGGGAGACAACATGTTCTTCATTAAAGGAGACATGGACTCCCTTGCTTTTGGTGGAGGAGGGTAAGTTATAATTTCTTTTTGTCATTAAAGTCTGCTGAAAGTGTGTATGTCTGCACACATTTGAAAAGAGAATTTGGAATTTACTTCAGTTTGATAGCCCAGGACTCAACAGTTACCAGCCAAGAAAGATTTAGTATGTCAGATTTTTAGTGTCCTATGTTGAGGAAACTTAAGCGGGAGGTTTGCCTTCAGTGACATCAAAAAACTTAAGCGGGAGGTTTGCCTTCAGTATAGTGTGACATCAAGCTTCAGCCCTGCAAGGTTGTGATGCCTTCGGTGCTCTGCTTGCATGTGTGTCTTAGTATCTTGTATCCATTCTGAATATACCATGATTATGAAGGTATGTAAATGTGGAAATTATGTGTAACTTGAATTGAAAACAAACCATCCCAAGATATGCCAGTGTCTTCAGAAACTATACGTTATCTCCCCCTTGTTTCCCCTATGCAAGTCTGTAAGCTTCTGGGATGTTTCCCTTATTTGTTATCAGCATTCTTCTCGCATATAAAAGTACTGTTATGCCTTTTTCTTAATACAAATGAAAAGGACTGAAGACTGAGGAATTCTGGTTAGCTTTTTATTTCAGAATACCTCAAAGAGGAACATTCAAATTTATCAACAGCTATGAGGTACTTGTGTTGGAAAAGAATTCTATAGTTCTTCCTCGTTCCTGAATTCTGAATGAAAAATACATTCGTAAGTTTAATACTTACTCCCTTAGTCTTTTGCTTTAATGCATTGTCTGTCTTGCAGAGGGGAGTTTGCTCTTTGGCTCGATGGTGATCTCTACCATGGAAGAAGTCATTCGTGTAAAACATTTGGGAATCATACACTTTCTAAGCAAGAAGACTTCATTATTCAAGACATAGAAATATGGGCTTTTGAATGAGTATTTAATTACTTCTACAGGGTATTGTCCCAAACCTGACATGAATTATTAGTGCAGCTCAAAAATCTCTAGGAGCAATATAATGCACCATTTTACCTTTCTGATTTTTTCTAAGTTTTCGGTGTGGCCATCTAGTTATTATTTTTAAATAGCAGGCTTTTTTTTTTTTTCATGCTCTCACATCTGTAATATACTGTCCTACTTTTTCTAAGCTGTAGACACTCTTACAAAATATAGACCATGTGGACTAAAAATTAACATCAGTTACTTTGAGCCTTGCAGCCTACAAAATTTTCTTAGCCTTTTTTACCGTTGCCTCCCAGGTTTCCCACACACACCTTTCTGCGATCCTGCTAGGGGGCTGCTTCATTGAATATAGGTTATTATTTTTGTATTCAAATTATGTCTATGAATGAAGTTGCCCTCTGTGAACCTATATAAGAAGAAAGCTGCGTGTGGGCATTTGGCAGCAGTACTTAAGAAATTGGTCTGGACCAATGATGAGTTAATTCATATGGTGCCACAAATAGCTGAGAAGCCGAGCATTCCTTCTTAACACATACCAGTGCACACATGGGAAGGTAGAAGTTATCCAAAGTCAACAGTGCCACTTGTCTTGTTCATTGTTCATGTTTAGAAAAACGTCAGTTAATATATGTTGTAGCTGCATGCTGATTGTATTAAAGAGTGTTTTGCACATGCTGTTAATGATCTGCAGGTTTGGGACAAATACTGACCATATTGAGCTAGGTGGCAAGGACTTACAAAAGAGCAAAGGAATGTAAGAATATGACAGTTCCACAAAATTCAAAGACTAAAGCAAGCAAAACGCGGTGAACAATTTGTAGCTATAGTAGGGCATTAAAAGTACAGAAACAGATGCATCTTTCTTCAACATAAAGTGTCAGATATATACTGTTATACTGTTGTAGCCGTGTAGCACATCAACTCCAAGAATATAGCTTATTCCTGTCCAAAGAAAAAAATAGTTGTGATGTTTTTGAGTGGGTCTATGTTGTAAATTTACAGTTAGCACCAGCTCTGATTAAAATGAGATAATGTACTATAGGTAGACAATATTGTAATTCAGTAGACTCGTGGAATATGCAAACTTACTGTCATGTGACCTCAAAAAAAAAATATGACAGGCTAGAATACAGTTCCAGTAGCTCTTGTCCACTTTTGTAGGAAAATTGATAAGCCGTTGTGGCAATAACAGCTCAACAAAACCGTTTGTTTCAAAGCTTTTATTCTATGTTCTGCGAAAACAAAACAAACAAACAAAAGAAAACAAAAAAAATTGCTGTTAAGTGTGACAGTGACTGACTTTGTGCTGAAATTTCAGCTATTTCAGATGAACATTGTATATTATCTTGTAAATTAATGTTTAAAGTAGTTTTGTTATTATAGAAAAGTGTTGATTGACGGGTTGCTTATAGCACTTTAAATTATTCTAGAAATGGAATAAAAGCCAAATGGGTTGGCTTAAGTAGATGTAGTTGTATATTCAAAATATTTACATCTCTGGAAAGTTTTAAAATCTTATTTGAAGACAGTTTACTGCTATGGTAATATGAAAGGGCAGATGTTTCATCTATAATATGCTAATGCTCAATATGAATAGAAATACAGGGCGTTGTTTCCTGTCTCTATGTATAGCTCTTTATCATTATTAGAACTTAGTACAATGTGTAGACTAAATGTTTACAAAATAAGGAACTGTAAATAAATTGAAATGGCTTTTCTCCCCTTTGGTCTTCCACAGCAGTATTATTGTCTTTGTGGAGTTAAGACTGATTATTACAACAACAACAAAAAAATCCTGTAACGGATTTTAAGTACTATAAGGTCACAGTGATGTATAGCAAATAAATCTAAATATATGTAAAAATAAACTTGAGTTGGAGTTTATTTAGAAGTTGGAGTTTACGTAGAAGCACAAATGCATATTATTGCTGTTCATTTAATAACTTTACTAACATATAGGATGCATTTGCTCATCTTTTTGGGGTTTTTAGGTTTTTCAAAGCCCAGTGGGAAGCAGTGAGAGTGAAATATGCTGTCCTCAGCCGTTTTCAAGGGGGGGGTGGGGGGAGAGCATCTCATATATCCTTGCTGACAAAACCCACTAATTCAAGTGCTTATTTTCTGTCCTAAACTCATATTGCAAATAAAGCCTATTTTAAATGCAACTGTGAAGAATTTTATAAAGAAATATATTTTAAAGAATTATATAAAAGCACAGAAAGTCTTCAGTAGCTGAATGTCAATGAGTATTGGACCAGTCTGGGAAAAGCACATGGGGAAAAGCAAGCGGAAATCCAGAACAGTATAGTAAGCAGTACAGTAGCAATCACACTTCTGTAAATACTAAATTAGTTAAGGAACAGAAAAGCATACGAGTTGAAGTATAAATGACGGTGGTAAGACTTGGTAATGTGCCTAGTTGTGCAAAGGATCTACAGAGAGTAATCAATGTCTATTAATGAAAGACCATGAATTTTGTTAACCAAAGGTATAGGGAACTTCTGTATGACACACATAGAAGACTGTAAAGATGAGATCAAAGGTACTATTGCGATTTACCTCCTGGCTTCAATTCAGAATAACTGTTCTGCAGTATAATTCCTTTCCATCTGACAAGGTTTGCTTCTGTGATTGTAACGAGTTGAGGTTTGACATATGCTGAAGGCTTTAAGCTCCATTTTGAAAGAGTTTGGTGCCAGAAGACTGTCTTGGCAAACAGTGCTCAGATTTATTAGTTGACTAATTTGATGTTTTGTGCAGGTACCCGAGTTTCTTACCGCATCGTTTTTCAGCTCTAAATCCTGCTTCTGTTAATTACTGCTTTTGTATAATCTGCAAAAGGACTTGATTTCTCACATATGTCTTGTGCTTGCATCCTCCTTCTCATCTATATATAATACATTAGATTTTTTTTTTTTTTTGTATGAGAGTTAGCGTGTCTGTGTAAAAATCTAGTCTTTGAAGAGGAGTAAAAACACTTACTACTCACTTAGTTTCAGATTTAAAAAATACTAGTATTGGTTTGGATACTCCCCAGTATTCCTCATTCAGGACTTGAATCTTAAATCTCACTTCTATGTTCTTTCATTGTAAATGAACATGTCATCAGGGTGTTTTACTATTGTCACACCAATAGGGGATCAATTAATGGAACAAACCTCTACTATTTCTCCCCTTAAGAGTACGTGCTACTGCAACATGAAGTAGAGCTACACTGTGGTACTGGAGCCGAGAAAGAGTTCAGCTGAGTGAATGGTGTACGCTTATTTTTACTGTAGTATGCACAGACCCAAGCGGTCCCGCTGGCTGTCCCACTGCAGTGTCACCAATGTCAGGTCTCTTTAAGCTCTGCTTTCCGCTGTCCTGCTTATCTGACAAGCTTTGTAATCCTCCTCGAGTTTCTGTTGTGGCGGTTACGCTGCTAGTAGTACACTTGCTGTTGAACAGTAAACTATTTGCAGCGTGCCCTGTGGTGGCAGGACTGACTTTAGTCAAGATGTTGGTGTGGTGCAATGTGTACACAGCAGCTGAAGCAGCTGTGGCAACAGGACTTGCCAACATTTGTTCTGTGGTCAGTGACGATTGAACATTTCACCGCAAATGTTATACTTTTCGCTACAGACAACTTTATTTCAGTAGCCTTCCCATGTTTTAAAAGCTGTAATACTGAAGCCTGGCTGTACAGGAACATTTCAAAGAAGGAATTTCTGCCATGGGGGAGGGAGCTGATTTCCGGGGGGTGGGATATGCATCCAGTGAACCATCCACACACTTCAAGCCACTGCAGCAACTGTTGTGAGACTTGAAAAAATACAAAGGTGTGAAAGTCAAATTTATTTCTTCTCACACAAGTTCCATGCTGCCACTTAACTATGAAAGGTACATTCAGAATACAGGAAATGTACCTTTCGGTTCCTACAGAAGAGAAGACAAGTTTTTTAATACCAAGGAAGGAACTCTGCTTTCTTAGCAAACTATACAACCCTTGCAACACAAACGCAAGCCTCAGACAGGAGAATGAGGGAAATGTTACTTATCAGAAGGAAATCTTTCAAATAAAACATTTGGGAGATGAATACAGTATTTAAGAAGCTAAGCTACTGTGAGAGTAACTAAGAGTTGCTCACCCTTTAGCTGAAAGTTTAAGGGGTTTATTTTTGAAGCAAGTCAGAAATTGGAAAGCAGGCCCTAGATAAAATCTACAAAGACTGCTTTAATCAAGCAGTTTCTGACCTCTATCATCTCACCACTTAGAATTAAAGTTGAACATTTAAATTTGGCAGAGGTCTGAACTGGTTTCACAGGAACGTAACAGTTGCAATATAGTGGGAGAGTCAGACTGGGTAATTTATGGGAGTACTCTTGTTCAGTTTTTTAATGAATTCAGATTTATTTTCTCCACCTTTGCATGGATAATCTTGTCACATCTTTATGAAAAAAAAGTTATAGAACATTTAACCTACATGAAACACTTCCATGCATCATAAATTACATCAGTATTTAATACTTCTCTTACATAAAACTAAATACTTCTCATACTTCAGAAGGCTTTGCATGGTGGTGCCTACTCAAAGGTAAATGATGGAGGACAGTATGAGACAAATCATTAGTCTTATCACATGTGTGGTTTTCTTATCCAATTGGAAATAAAATATTTTGAGTGGAAAAATGGCAAAAGTGGGAGCTTTTTGTTGCATAAAGTTTTTAACATTACATTAGGATGGCTATGAATGGGGAGGCTTAGGAAGTTACCTGCAGCGAGCTGTAGATCTGTGATGCAGTGATTGCATTGTTCTACAGCCGATCTAAGGATTTAAAGGCAAGGAGAGATTTGAAGAGGGCTTGTTAGCTTGAAGGCTGGTCTCTTTCAGCACCCCCTCCCCCCCCCCCCCCCCCAGTGTCAATTGGTGTAACGTTACCTTTCTGTAGACCTATAATCTAATTTTTATTCTGTAGTAGGTATAAATGCACGCATATTTGGGTGTTCTGAGATGCAAGAAGACATTGGCTAAATGAAATGCTGAGTTTCAAGCAGTAGAGTGCCTCTAGTCCATTCTGTTACTGAATGTGTTTGAATAAAATTTACAGAAATTCAGTTCTCTCTGCTACATTCCATAAAGGAGAAAAGGGGAAGGTTCCCCGTGTCCCATCTCACTGAACTTCAGTTCAGCTGAGAAGTTTGCCCTGCAGCCTGGGTCTGTCCTTACCTCTCTTGCCACCAGTATTAGTATATGTGTTATACGAAACTGTTAAAGTATAGGTTTGTCCACAGTGACTTCTGGTGGGCACACAGGAGCCTGCAGAAATGTCAAATGTCAATAATCTGTTGCTCACAAATGTTTAAGTGGATGAAACTTTTATGAATCTCAGCATTAACTTAGGTGCAAATACGCCTAAATTTCAGACATTAAGACTGGGTCAGGAGCGATTGTTGCCTCCAAATTAAATGCTTAACTTGCTCTGATGAATCTGGAGGAAGATGATTGCATTTGGGAATGCCAGCAGTTTATTGAGTCCAAGTCAGGTGTCTGCCTCCCTGTGCCGTACGGGGCAGGAGCAGTAAGATGCCAGAGCTGAAGCTGGTTGTGATCCAGTCAGCCCAGCCCTTTTTGTCAGAAGCACGCAAAGAGGCAGCGATGGCTCTTGTGAATGAAAATTGTTGGCAACAATTGCTGCCTTCCTTTTGTGTAACAATTTCTTTATTTGAAGCAGTGCTCAGCAGGTAGAAGGCAGAGTAGAAGAGGCGCTACAAGTTCCGTGTTCCTGTTGAACAGGTAGAAAAAAGTGGGAAAACTCTGCAATTTCTACAGGGTAATCTATTTGCTCAAGACCTAAGCCAGGAAGGTTTTTTCATTCCTTCTTCAGCAATACATGCCTAGTTCTTTTCTAGATGTTTCCTTGAAGGTGAAGTAGTAGATGGTATAGACTTCATATCAAAAGCACAGACTCTTATTACATGCTGTCAACATGCATAATATTGAAATCACCTCTTGGTGGTATACTATGAAGTGCTTCAGTACAAAAATATATCGCTCCCCCTGTCTCGGGTCACAGTGAAAGTAGATGTGTGTGATTTCTCATCCAGTGGTGTGGTGCTCTTGGGCTTTGTCGCACATGAACATAACACTGAAAAAAGAAAATCTGTGGTGAACTGTATTTCTGCTGTGTTGTCCTGTGATAGGATGAGAGTTCTCGTGAGCAGAAATATGTAATTCACTTAACACTTATGTGCCTTCTGTATGTATTCTTTGTACAAGTATTTTGTAGAACAAGTGGTTCATTTCCATGTACTCTGAAATGTTATTCTGCTGCGTTGGACAGGGAAGCCTTCACAGGGAAATATTTTAACTGCCTGTGAACAGGAGAATGTACTTGTATTTTGAAACAACTTATTGATGATTTACTTTGCAGAATACGCACGAGTATTTCTTCTCTAGTGTGTGGGAGAAATAAATCAAAAAATAATCTATTAAGGGTTTTATTTATAGTTCATGTATTCCTTTGTCAACAAAATATACTCAAGACAATTTAGACAGCTGTGGAGGTCATTATATACAGATGGTAAGGTAAGAATACACGGGTAAATGTTCTGATACATAGGCATTACACTTAGAGGTCAGTTTTACAGGGAAGCGTGAGTAGTCAGATCTCAAGAAATTGTTGTTAAATAAGTTCTACCGAAGCCATCTTATAATTATTTTTTTTCCTTCACACTTAGAGGTCAGTTTTACAGGGAAGTGTGAGTAGTCAGATCTCAAGAAAATGTTGTTAAATAAGTTCTACCAAAGCCATCTTATAATTATTTTTTTTTCCTTTCTTAGATTCACAACATATAACTGTGCCTAAAATACTAATAATTTACATAGTTTACAAGAGGCATAATCAGTTTGTTTATCACTAACTTATAAAATATTTGATTTATGTGTTCATTGGAGCTTCAAACTGGAGTACCTGTACTCTCATAAGACAGCAATACTTATTTTATCACAGAGACAACATCTTCATACACCGTTTCTTCTGTAAGAAGATATTTGCTCTTTCAGTTTGAAAGAATCTTACGGGGGAAAAAAAAAGGTTTCTTTTTCATTGTGCAAATTACTTGCCTAGGCATCTTGCTCCAAAACAAATGCTTTTCGCATGGAACACATTTTTACTAGGATAACTATTTTTACAGTAGTAATTTAGAGAAATGGTGATCTGTATAATCTAGTAAGCATTGTAGACCTTAAAGGTCTTAGATTTGTACAATACAAACACAATTTTAAGACCTAGAAGTATCAGTTCATTAGCATTTACTCCTCTTCAGCATCACACCTGGACTGAAATAGATTATTTCAGTGATATCAGAACGGTTCAAACGGCAAATGCTGTAAAATTAGCCCAGTGTTTCTGTGTAACGTGAAACACCATTTTCCTTAAAGTTAGTTGATTTTAGGTATGAACACTGCTTCTGTATCTTTTCTCACAGAGGTACAATTCAATGGAAGATGCTGATTGTAGCCACTTATTTACTATACACAACAGTACGAGTACCTGACTGGTTTTTATATGTTAACATGTTATTTTCCCCTGTATTTATAAGAACTATATTTACATAGATAAACAGATAATACATTGCACAGTGTTACACAGGAGGTATTTTCTATGTGGATATCTATTCAAAACATTTCTGTGCATCACATTTTCTTGGGTGTTTTCAACATCCATAACTCTAAATATGAAACTATTTAATAAATTAATTATATAAATACATTCAATATAAAAGCTCACTTATAAAAAGAAGGATTTTGTCTTAGTTCGTACGTGATACGTAAGAGAAAGTTGTGTCAGTAGTTGCCACAAGATAATACTGCGGTAGTATTTATATACTCTGTTTGTAAAGGGAACGAATGTGGTATCCTTGATTCTGTGTTCAAATAAAACTATTTTTACATGCATTTAAATAAATTAATTAGGAAGTACGTGTACAAGATCACTTTCATAGATCAAAAACTTGTTCTGAGTTTATGTTGTCATTCCCCTTCTGATCCAGTATGGTTCGTATTCCTGATATCCCAGTTTAAATAGTTGGGAAGATCTTGACTGTAAGAACAAGTAAAAATTGGAATTCATTTGTAGCTATTTATATTGCTATAGGTTTTTTTTATTCAGCTGCTTATATTCAATAAAGATTTTTCTCTTTATGTAGTAATTAACTGAAGTGTCCTGCAAGCCCTCCTGGTACGAGAAAAATCCATTTGGATGCTTACATTATCATGCAGTTGTTATAAAATACATATTCAGAAAAATGCTCAATGTCTTTTCTGTGTGGGTGAACGGGGGGAATCTTGTATGCAAAATGTGCAAATGCTAATAGCAAGGGAGAAGTGGAGAAAGGTTTCCCAAAACAAGCTGCTTTTGTTGTAGCATGCTTATTTTAATAAAGTAATTATGACATTATCATCCCTTCCTTGCCATAACATTTCTCCCTCGAAGTCCACCAGCCCATGTTTCCTGGCTCTCATGAGAATCCCAACAACCTTATCTGAAATACGAACGTATCTGTCGAAGAGTTCCCCAAAAGTGACTTGGATCTTGCCGTCGGGTCGTGGCTTAGCCATTGATTCAATGATGAAGCACATGTCCCTAATCTCCCGATGGATGTGGGCCTCGGCTCTCTTGGCTCTTTCGGCAGTTTTGGTTCCTTCCTTTGGACGACCGTAGCCTTCATCTCCTTTGTGGAGGCGCGTGGACATGGCCAGCTCGTGGTCAAACTCCTCACTGAAGGGATTCAGCTTCTGCGTTATGATGTGCTGGTCGGCCCATTCTTGCCACCTGTCCTTCAGGCTGTTAACGGGGCTGTATTTCCTCTGGGCTTTGGTGCTTGCTTCTTCGCTGAACCTGCTTGCGCTGCAAGAGACAAAAAGGGCGTTTGAGCTCTGCATTTCATCACTTAATTACACAGTTCTACTACTAATCTCTTCTATTAACTTGGTTACCGGGTTTTTCCAGACCTGCTAACCACCAGGTGGCATGAGTTCACTACTTCTAAATTGGTTCTTTGGGGCTTTTAGTCCGCGTTCTAGTTTGCACTCAAAAGCGGATTTGCTGATCAGAGCTTGATCTCGTCTACATTACCACCCTCCAGCCTATATTTAAGCCTATTTTGACAAACTTTAGCTCAGAATGACTTAGTGCTATAGAGGGGTGAAACGGTGTGTTACAGATTACCTGCACTTTCTATACCTTTGGTCAGTTGTGCAGCTCCCCATTCTAGAGCCTGAAATCTGCCTGCCCTGATGTTATAGATGATGATAACTGTATAAGTGTACAGACTGGGTCCTCAGCTATTCTCGACTGAAAAACAGGAGGTTGTGTCTGTAAAAAATCTGTCCCCTGTCATAGATGTCGATGTTTAAAACAACAACAACAAAAAAATGTAATAGAGTGCAGTAGCTCTGCCTACACTTATGTGTTTGGAGTATAGTTCTGAAAAAGTATTGAAGTTCCACATTCACAGTCTCACTGGCAGGGTACAAGCCTGAAAGCAGCTTAGGGCTATTGAGATTTGCGTCAAGGTCAAAGGATGAGGAAAGACCTTCAGAAGTCTTATTGATTTTGTGCACGTGTGTGTGTGCATAGCAACATCATATTGCTGGATGACTCCAGGCAGACAAATTGTTGATGTTCTTTCCTCTAGTGGCCAATCTTGCAGGCTGTGGGGGAGCTATAGATAGTCTGAGCTAGTCTTTGTGCTGTCCACATCCTGTCATTGTGTCTGTACAGAGCTCGGCTAGGGAGTATGTTGTGCTGTGGCTGTGCCAAAGTAATTTGTTTTCTAATATTTTTACTCCCCAGAAGGCTGCTCTGAAACCTCCCCGGTAACGTCAGCTGAATATTAAGAGTAACACCAGAGAACCGAAATACGGTTAGCAAAACAGTACAGAGGACTGCAAACCTGCAGAAAATTTTGTTTCCCTGCCGTTTGGGCATTTGGTTTTCTGTTAAGCTTGTTGAAAGAGAGAATAGGAATGATAGAGTTGTCCCCAGTTCAGGTCTGTGCATCAGAAGGATGCCAGTACTGGGCAGCACTCTCGTGCTAGAGCAAGAACAGCAGATGCTCAGTGCCAGGGATAGACAAAGGAGTAGGAGAGAAGGACCGCTCTTTTAGCTGGGGAGTTACCATTAGCTTGGCTTAGCTACATTGAGAAACTGTATTGAAAAAACTCCAAAATACCCTTCCCCATCAATATGGTGAAAAGCATCAGAGGAATCGAGCACACAGTGTTGCCAAGTAAATGCACTTTTCTTCTGTGACGTGACTGCAGAGCATCCTCAGCGCAGGCAGTGTATGTGTACCTGTGGTTTTGTGCATGTAAATGATTAACAGGTAGGTGTTGGCAGGAAAGCATTAAAATATTTCAGTGGGGTAGAGCTAGACAATTTTTTTCCCCAATGATAAACTGAATCCTCCTGTATATAAGCTGTTGCCATACAGAGAAAGGGAAAGCTGTGATCCTTTGCCCCTAGCCCTGAATTGTGGCTTCATTGCCCAGAGGAACTGTGGGCACAGGGTTTGCTTATGCAAAGCAGTTTGTCTCCTGAAACTTACAGATCTCCCAAAAGCTGTGGAAACTCTTTGCCAGCACAGCCTGAACTCCAGCTGAAGCTCAGATGGATTGCTTCCCCAGCTTTTCCTGTGGGAATGTATCAGTGAAGGGAGGGGAACCCTAAGTGAATCAAAATTGCTTAGAAGAAGTGATACCACCAGTCTCAGTGGAGCTGACGAGCAGATCCCATCACAGAGAGCTTGTCCCGCAGCCACAGCCAGCTGCTCCCCCTTCTTTCCAAGGGCCATAACCCCTGAGAAAGCCCTAGAGCTTCAGTTCCCAGGTTGAGGGGAAAGAAGACCGTGAGTGAGATAGTGTAACTCTGTAAAGGCTTTGTTACCTCTTTTTATTTAACAGTCTAGTAAGTATTCTTTCCTTTTCATACCAAAACCTTTAATTCTCTTCTCTAGCTGAATGCTATTATCACTTTCCTTATCTGAATCATCTTCTCAGTGGTTGAGAAAAACGTCATCTTATCTCTCTTTTTGCTTTTATCATGCCCCACACAGGTTTGGGAAAACTTTACTGATACTGTCATTTTTTTTAATGTATCTTCTAATTTAACCATTTCTGGTGGCTGAAGTGCAATTTTCCCCATTGTTTAGCTTAATGACAAGTTAACATTATAAAGTGTATACATGTAGAAGCTTTTTTTTCATGTTTGTACAGCACGTGCACAATGGATTGTAGACCTGAAATGAAGGTTGTGAGAGTTAACCCTCTGTAAGAAGTGCTTTACCTGTAACAATCTCCAGTCAAATTATGTTAATCAGAGTCATAGAATGGTTTAGGTTGGAAGGAACCTTGAAGATCATCGAGTTCCAACGTCCCTGCCGTGGGCAGGGACACCTCCCACTAGACCAGGTTGCCCAAGGCCATGTCCAGCCTGGCCTTGAACACCTCCAGGGATGGGGACTCAACAACCTCTCTGGGCAACCTGTGCCAGTGTCTCACCACCCTTAAAGTGAAAAATTTCTACCTAATATCTAATCTAAACCTGCCCTCTTCCAGTTTGAAGCCATTCCTCCTCGTCCTATCACTACATGCCCTAGTAAAAAGTCCTTCCCCAGCTCTCCTGTAGGCCCCCTTTAGGTACTGGAAGGCCGCAGTAAGATCTCCCCAGAGCCTTCTCTTCTCCAGGCTGAACAGCCCCAACTCTCTCAGCCTCTCCTCATAGGAGAGGTGCTCCAGCCCTCGGATCATCTTTGTGGCCCTCCTCTGGACCTGCTCCAACAGGTCCGTGTCTTTCCTATGTTGGGGACTCCAGAGCTGGATGCAGTACTCCAGGTGGGGTCTCACCAGAGCGGAGTAGAGGGACAGAATCACCTCCCTTGACCTGCTGGTCGCACTTCTTCTGCTGCAGCCCGGGATATGGTTGGCTGCCTGGGCTGCAATCGTGCATTGCCGGCTCATGTTGGGCTTCTCTTGATCACCCTAAATGCATTCTGAATTTCTAGGAGGACAATGTCCATGTTCCAAGTTCCCTATGATCCTTTCCATAGGGCAAGAGCATGGATCTCTTTTTAATATTCTGAGTTTCATGTCACTGCTGCGCCCCTTTGGCTCCTAAGTGGGAACAAAATAGCATTTCCTAGGCCTGTAGGCATTAACAGGCCTTCTGCTAAAGAAGCAATCTTATTCCAGTAAATATTGCAGCTGGAAATGATGGAAAGTGCTGATGCGAGGAAAAAAAAAAATTGGTACTGATGCTTTTTTCCTGGAATAGAGAGGCAAATGGCAGATTTGCTTTAACAACCATGTACTTATGGCCTTTTTGAAGAAGATTAAGCCACACTGACAGGTTCATAAAAGTAGCGGGCTGAAATAATGTATTCTGAGGATATTAAATAAATTAAAAATATGAGTAGTTAAAAAATCCAGTCTGATAACAGCACTCTAAGTGCAGAAAATTACTTTTGTGTCAGATTTCAGTGGAGAGAGAGCTGTAACATAGAGGGTGTTATTTCAATCATTTGCACCTCAGTAAATATGGCTAACTGTTTTTTTTCCTAGGTAGCAGCACTAAAATTGGGTGTATGGGGAAAATATATGTAAAGTATAACAGAAAGATTGCTATTTTGTTTCTAGTATAGCATTTTAAAGTGAGCAATTTGTTTTAATTGAGGTTATTTACAGATAATATCTGCTGCAAATGTATTCTCTTTCCCCACTGTATGTGTGAGATCTTTGTTTTGAGGTCTTAACTTCTGTCAAAGGAAAGTGCACAAGGTCTCTCCCAAAAGCATGGGCTACAAACTTTCAAGCTGTATGTTACTGGAGAGCTTTTTTCAGTTTTGCTGTTAACCCCTTTCTCCTTGTGGGCGATGACTGGTCAGCTGTACAGCAAAGCATCCTTCTAATCCCCAATCTGAATAGTTAAAATGACTGCATGTGTTCAGATAGCTGAGCTAAAAAGTACCATATGGTTGAAATCCATTACTGTGTTAGTCATAGTCTAAACAGTCGTTAGTAGTGAGGTATCAAACCTGAGCAGTGGGAATGGTGTGGCCTGCCTGCAAGTCTGCAGAGGGATGACAAAGTCTTTTGGCATTTTCATCAGTGTTAGTCCCAGGTTTTCATTTCTGAGATGGCGATTAGGATACACTATGAACATACTGGCCCTGATCCTCCAATTCCCGCTGCCTTGCTCATCCTTTACGCACAAGCTAATTGGGTGGGTGAAAACCCTGCCTTCTTGTCTCAAATTGCCTCGTGCTCAGCTCGTGTTGTGGATGCAGAGTAGAAGCAATGGAGACTCGGGCCCCACCACGGGATGGCTCCCGGTAGGAACCCATGTCCTGGTGCCAGCCTTTTCCCTCCCTGTGGGCTCAGGCAGATGAGCTCTACCAAACCCTGCCTTGGTTCAGGTTTCAGCAGCACGTGGGCTTGGCCTCAGCCTGGTACGCCCTGGCCTAATCACAATTTTACAGCTAGATGTGAGGTTTTACTCCAAAACAGTTCAGGCTCAACCGCACGTTCCTTTCTCCTGTCTTTGTTCTGGGGAATTACCAAGTTTGTAAAACAGAGGACCGGAGCAAACAGCGTTGTGTGTCTGTAACAGCTGACTGCAGTTTCCCATCTTGCAGTGTTGGACGTATGGATCTTTTAATCTTTTACCAACAAAAGAGCGATGGAGTTGTTTGGCAGCTGCCCATTGGCAAAGTCTGGCCACAGCACAGTTGTTGCCATCTTCTGGAAAGGCAATTCTGCTGGAGATCTCTGGGAAAGGAAACTAGAGAATTTCTACCAGTCTCTGCTGTTCCACTGTTCTTCTGGGAGACTTCCCAAAGGACTACATCGCTAAGGCTGAACTCTGCCTGTTTACTACCTGGGCTCCAAATTTAATATGCACCTGCTCTTGTGTAGTAATCTTCAAGTGTGAGCCTCTTACTGAAAAAAGTGTTACTCAAAACTGTCTGATGCTATGAATTTGCTACTTAATTCAAAGTTTTAAGTAGGCCCTGCAATAACTCCATAGGTAAGTAACAGATACTGCTTTCTTTTTTTTCTTTTTTTTTTTTTTCCAAATCTTTTACAGACATAAGGAAGCCTGTACATCAGGAATTTCTACTTTCACAATACATTCAATGAATGTACTTCCCCCTCCCTACCCCTTATGATACTGTACCCAAAGAGAGACCTTGAATTGGAAGAATCTATTGATGATTCAAATGTTCTTTTTTGTAAAATTATTTATAACATATAGCATGATTCAAATCAATCCTGCAGATGTTGAGGCAGGCTGGACAGTTTCTAATGTATGTTTGGGGTCCCAACTCCTGTGAAAGTTTCCATTCTTTGACTTGATGAATTCCAAATCCATGGAAAGCTTCCAAGGAGAAGCAGTGAACCCAGCTTTTGTTAAGATGTACTTCAAAGTAACTCCTACAATGTCTATGTTGGACATTCTCTGCAGATTACTCCTGAGAATATTTACAAATTATACTAAGCAAAATAATGAATGAGCATTTGGAAATATTATCTGTCAAGTATATTGCTTTGGACATAACATTTTGCTGAAATAAATGAATAGCTGTGGGCTTTTGATGAGGTAAAAATGGTTATTCTGAAATATGGACTAAAGTATTAAGAAGTAAGTAGTGATTTTGATGAACCAGTAAATCCAGTGTGAAAACTAAATGTAATTAACATTTCACAAACATAACTTCCTGTGTCTGTTATGTATATAGCATATAAAACCCAAGGCTATAGTCAGATGTTGTTGACTAACTAGTTAAGCACAGAGACATAAGTGAAAGGTTTCCTGAATTTTTATTATTTTGTTTTTCATTTTGTTCAAGAGTAGTATTTCTCTTTGACAATTTTCTACCATTTTTCCCCCCATCTTCCTCATGGAAACCTGTACCCCTCCCAGGGTCTGCTGACTATTTGTGATAATGTAATAAAGATGTTTTACTTACAAAGATGGCACAGGTCGTTTAATCCGCACAGCCATCACCTCTCGGTCACTGTCTCCTTGCTCGGGTTTGTCTTCTGCTTCCCCGTACCCGCTGTCCTCTGCATCCAGGCTGTCATCATGACACTTAAGCAGGAGTTCTTCCTTAGTCCCCTCTTTGTCCTCTTGTTCCATCTGTTTCCAGCCCTTGGTCAGCTCTGATACCACATTTGAACACTTTCTCCTTATGGTTGGAGATAATTTGCCACTAAGAATTTTGTCAATAGCACTTGATTCTTCTTTGAGCTTGGGCATTTCTGAGCTACTATTATTCTCATATCTTTCACTGAGGAGGCTAACATCACCTCCTCGTTCATAGGCTTTGCTGACAACTGTTTTGGTCACCTCTTTGCTTTTAATGTTGAACTTTTTGAGGGCTTCATCTGATTCCCTTGAATTTTTTTCAGCCTCTCTTATTGTCACTGATTCCTTTGCTGAGGATTTTTCATCATCTTTTCCTTGGTCCCCCTTGACAGATGGAATAGGCCATTTCTCAAAGGGTCTTTCTTGTACAGGCTGAGCTGATGAGTCTTCTTCAGGGGGGACCCATCCAGAGGGCTCTTGGGCTTGCTTTATATGGTGGTCAGATGCCCACTGCTGCCAACCTCGCGCCAAGCTGAAGACTAGGCTGGCCATTCGGATCTTGTGGACGGCCCTTTTCGCAGGAGTAGTGCTCGGCTTTTCGTCAGGAGCCATGTTGCTGTCTGCTGCCATGCTGGCTTTTCCTCTTCTTATGCTCAGCACCTTCTGAATGAACTTCCTGAAGTGAATAATGTCCCACGAAGAGAGCTACAGAGATTTAAATAGAAGCAGGAGCAGTTTGTGCCCATGGAAAATATGTGAAACACTTCTCACAAAGATAGAGTATCCTCACTGTTACAGAGGTCTTTTTTTAAAACACGGGGTTGCATTTCATCACAGCAGATGAATGATGCATGATGTAAACAGGGTGACACAGACCTGCACTGGACACAGTGGGAAATTAACAGCTCCTAGTTCCCCTTCCCTGGGACTGCTCTGTTCTCAACTTTTTGGCAAGGGTCTTGGTCTTCTGGAAACACAGAACTTGGGTTAGGGATACCCAACAGAGTGTCTGAAACTGCTAAATGTGAAGGGCTGTCAGTTGCTGACAACTTTGGCCAGAGTAGAGACCCCTCGTTATCACAAATAAAGAGTGGCCTTCATCATGGAGTGTAAAGCCAGAAGCAGGCTACCAATGAGGAATTTTTGGGTGCATTTCTAAAAAGATGCTAGGTGATTTTTTCTTATTGCTCATATGTCCAAGGAAATCCAGGTTTGTTAATTTTTTAAAAGGTATTTATGTGCTCTGTTCCCAGTCATTATCTATTAATGTCCATCTATTTAGAATGTACCTTCGGGGGGGGTGGGAACAATACAGTGTTTGGTGTCAGCGCTAAGAACAAGGGAATCACTCTCTCTGGTCTGGGGATTAATATAATAAGTCTGACTTGACCAGATAGATGAAAGATCTCCTAGCTTTAAGATTTTGAAAAAATGAATTATAGCCTATTTAGTTCCTTCTTGCTTTTTCAAGGAAGTTGTATATAAAACTCAGTGTTTGCTTGTATATTATTTACAGAATAATTTTGTTTAGTGTGTATAGTATAGGAAAAAAATCAAGTTCCAGAGGACTTCCTGGAGGGTGTTCGTATTTGGATTTGTAAATTGTTTAGCGAATTGATACATCAATTGTTACATAACAATAAACAGACATTATCTGAGATACAGTCCTGTGGTATCTTATTTCTTAGTATAATGTTTCCTAAATAGGAGCGGAAAATGGCATTGCTTTTTCCATCCATCATACCTTGCAGCTTACAGGATGACACGCGGCACTTGCCGTGTGGCTCTCTGAGGCACACTGAGCTTCAAGGAATTCTCTTGGCTTCGTTGGTGTTACACCAGAGATAAATATGGACTCTTGGTACTCTGCCTGTTTCTCCTCTCTCTATTAAAGGCTGGGCTGTTTGAAGTAGGTTAGATCATATCTAGCTCTTGTTTAATAATATAAGACTATATCATACCTTTGACTTCTAGGCAGAATTCCTCATTAATCTGTGGGGTAATTTCCTCCTCAAAACTGATGACATAATGTATGTTAGTGTTGCTATTTGATATTTACTCATACTTTTATTTTAGAAAGAAATGTGTCACCTCTCTATACTGTACAATCTCAGCTATTATCAACTGCATCATAACTGTGAAATGGCATCGTGACGTGTACTGATGCAACTTGATTAAGAAGCATGTGTTACCAAGCATTTATTTGGATGGCTTTTTAAGGCTAATCAGGAATGGGAGCTTCTTGTGTTTAAAAAGTGCACATGCACATGCATGCATGCACACAGGGTGATGTGTGTTCCCTAATATACAAGGAAGACGCAAGTGCAAGAAGAGAATCATACTCATGAAGAGTAAGAGTATGATACCAGCTCATTATATCATTCCCTATGGTTTCTTGAGTATAAGGGTGGCTGAGGCTTTAGGAATGAGCTGGAAGATAAATACAGAGGTAAGGGGGGAGGCCAGGGAAGGACGCCAGTGAAACTTAAGTGAAAAGACTGTAGAAGGACAATTACGGCGTGTAAGACCAATAAGGACACCTGTCCTACGGTAGGATCAGCTCTAACTGCATCTGTTCAGGTTCCTGTTCTACCTGTTCTGAAAGACTACCAGCAGTAGATACTCCCCACTGCCTTGGCAATGTATCTGTTCCAGGGATTAACTGGCTTGAACAAAACCTTTTCTGAGGTCTTACCTCCACCTCTGTCACAGCACTTTGAGCCTGTATCAATGTCGAGAACAGACAAATCCCACCCTTTCTGAGGCAACCTGTCTTTGCAAAGACTGCTGTATTCCTCTTCAACCTTCTAAATGACCTCACTTCTTCCCAACTTTTCTTGTGTTTTTGTGATCCCTGATCACACTTTTGCCAGCTTCTGGCTTCCCTGCACTAGGTCCATATCTTTCATCAAGTGTGATGTACAAAACGGCGATGATATTCTGGTTTAAGCTTGCCTATACTAATTAAAAGGAGCAGATGTCTTGTACATTGGCTTCTGGTTCATAGTCTACTTGTGAACCCCAAAGTTTCCAAAGACTTTCCTGATAAATGGCTATCTGCATTCACAGAGGTGGCTGTTCCTTCCTATGTGATCACCTTTGTTGTTATTAAATCGTGTTCTGATTTGTTCAGATAAACTTTTCACTTTCTTGGGAATAATTTGATTTTTAATCCCCGTTCTAGTGTTCTTGCAACTCGGTTCATATTTTGTAAATGTACTGTTTATTCCACTTTTGGAATCACAAATGAAAATAGCAGGTAAGTATAAAGTAGACAAGTTAACAAGCACATTCAGTTTCATGGAGAGCTATTGCTATTTATTTTTATGTGGCTTTCCAGAAAATTTTATCCTATTCTGATGAATTTTGCATATGAGATTAAAATCAAAAACTTGACCAATATCAAGATACATAGCATCTGCTGCTCTTGCCCATCTGTAGAGGTTGGACCAGATCATAGAATCATAGAATGGTTTAGGTTGGAAAGGACCTTAAAGATCATCGAGTTCCAACCCCCCTGCCATGGGCAGGGACACCTCCCACTAGACCAGGTTGCCCAGGGCCACGTCCAGCCTGGCCTTGAACACCTTCAGGGATGGGGCCTCAACAACCTCTCTGGGCAACCTGTGCCAGTGTCTCACCACCCTTAAAGTGAAAAATTTCTACTTAATATCTAATCTAAACCTGCCCTCTTCCAGTTTGAAGCCTTTCCTCCTCGTCCTATCACTACATGCCCTATTAAAAAGTCCTTCCCCGGCTCTTCTGTAGGTCCCCTTCAGGTACTGGAAGGCCACAATAAGATCTCCCCGGAGCCTTCTCTTCTCCAGGCTGAACAGCCCCAACTCTCTCAGCCTCTCCTCATAGGAGAGATGCTCCAGCCCTCGGATCATCCTCGTGGCTCTCCTCTGGACACGGTCCAGCAGGTCCATGTCTTTCTTATGTTGGGGACTCCAGAGCTGGATGCAGTACTCCAGATGACCTCTGGAGGTCCCTTCCAACCTCAACCATTCTGTGATTCTGTGATCTTCCAAAGGCTGCTACTTTGTTTTAAAAGAAATTAAGATTGGTCTAATGTAATTTGTCAAATCAAAATTGCTTGTAACTGTCCTTGATACAAAGGCCTCTGCTAGGTTTATTACTGTAATTACTGTTGAGGTTCTTGGGCACTTTTACTCAGCTGCCGTCTCTGCAGGTAGTTGTATTGATATTCGTGGCACTAAAAAAGAATTACATTCCTGAGGAATGTTTGGGGACTACAGCACATTTCAAAGAACTTCTTAATATAGAGACTCTTTTTTTTTTTTTGAATGGACTTGACCTTGGTGTACTGGTCATAGTCCCACAGGCTTAATGCTTACATAATTTAGATAAATGATGACAAAAAGCTACAGACTAATGAAAACCACCAAGATTACAATTATAAACTACTATTAAATGTATGTTGCATGACAATATATTAAACAAATGTTTAGTTTAAATTGGTCACTATTTTAAGCTGCAGTTATAACATCACAGACTTGTCCAAAGTGCCAGTGAAACTTTAATGTAATTATTCTGAGGATAACTAAATTTATGATGCTTAATTTTAGGGTGTACAATGATGTTGCCTTTAAAGTGTTGAATGGTGTCTTATTTTGTATGGAGATGTTGCCAGAAAGAAGTTAATCATAAGAAAAATATAAATAATGTCTGAGTCATCCAGTCAGATTCATACTTTGAGGGTTGCTTACTTTACATGTTTTACTGCAGTAAGAGTAGAATTTATTACTTCATGGGGTTTAATTTTTATTCTTGGTGGAAGAACAGGCCAAGGCTACACCTAAATTTCTGTGCCTGATCTCCCTGCTGGCACTTCTAAAAACCCATAGACAGCCCTTAGGGTGAGGGTATGTTTTAGGCTGGCTGAGCCTGGACCACATTTTCTTTTGTGTCTTCCATACCTCACAAGGTCACAAGGTATGCTCTAATGCACAGCCAGGGGTGGTTAGGGTGGCTGTCACAGACTTTCAGAAGTTCAAAACCTCTGCTTGGAGTCAGAGCTGAGGGACAATTTATTGCAGAAGGTATATAGGAGGAATAGCAATTGGAGAAAGTAAATAGATGAGCAGGCCTGAAACTGATGTTGAAAGTTGTAAACTCCCTTTTCCTTGCCTCTGACCGCGTGCAGTTCTGGGATTTAATCTCTTTGACATGTTGAGACAAGTCTGCTCATATTTCTAGGATGCTGATGCTGCTTTTGGATTGCTGCATTTCACTTAATACCTTTGAATTCCTGAATCCAAAGTTATGAAGGACCACCTGAGAGGTTGCCAATGTCAGTGTTTAAAGTTGGGATTTTTTTTGTTGTGTGTTTTTTTTTTTCCCTGGATGGATTGTTATCTGTATAGTTATATACTATTTAAAAATCCTTTTATTTTCTTTCTTATGCTGTGGAATATTAACAGTCTCTGAGAGACCAGTTTGTCATTAGTTTTTTAATTATTTTTTAGGATGCTTAATTTTAAAAGTAGAACTGTATCCTTCATCCATTTCTTTACCCTGTCAGATATTGATATAAGTTATTCAATGTTTCTGATGCTTTAAAACAAGGAATTTAATTTTCAACCAATTGTAAGTGTATGAAAGATGCTGTCTTCCCCCTCAGAGTTAGTGGTGAATAACAAAAACAAGCTGTGTTTCATAGCAAAGTATAACCAGCTGCCATTATCAATAGGAACCCCAAGACTGAATTTTCTTTTCATCAAGACACTGTTAAAGTACGTTGTGTCAGAACATTATACATTGCCAGTGACCACAGAAAACCTGGGCAAAGGGTTAGAGTTCTGGATTTCCTTATTTTTAGAGTTCACGTCAAACATATCACTTCTAACATTAGTAATGAGCAACTGCATCTCATTCAGAGCGCAGTTTTGTGTACAATCCAGGGGTCTGAGTTGTAAGAAATGGACCAATCCTGAGCCTTTGGACTGGGTCCTCTCTCGCCGTTAACAGAAAGCAGTCTATGCATTTGTTGGTGCTGTTTCTTGTGTTTGTTTCATATATATAGCCATAGCATTTTTTGCTGAAATTCTGTTGTACTGAGTAAACTATCCCTGTGTAATTAACAGGGAATCTTAAGTCTGCATTTGACTATATGTCATTTCAGAATTTAACTATATGAGAAATCGGGGCTTATCCATGACCTACCATGACAGCTCTGTTTTGTGACGAAAATATACCCCACAAACTGCCAAGAAAACCCTGGTGAGAGCCAGGGTTGTAAGACTCTTCGTTGTGGAAGGATAGCAGGGGGAGAGGGAAGACCCACCATCCAGTAGCAGCAACTGATGAATGAATGATGCTAATGAATTGTAGAGCATAACCCCAGAGCTCCTTTCACTCCCAGTGAGACAGACTTAAGTGCACGCCGGCCAAATAACAGAATACATCCCTGTAGAACCTGAACTGGCTGAATGTGAGAGTTCAGCATGACTTTTCACCACAGTCTGGTAGAGAGACCTGGCTGCTAGAGCTGAGAGAAACCCAACTCAGGATGCAGAGAAGCATCTATATATCTTTGTGTTCCTATACAAGCCCTGCTACTGAAGTGACAAAACTCTTTGCTGTCTTGAATTCCTTACTCTAAAGTTGTCTTCACTTTACAGAACAAAACTAAGACTAGGATGTAGAGCCTTAAAGCACTTTGGCACTCTCTTCCTACATTTGCATGTAGTGCCCACTGCTATCCTCCAGAGTTAGATGCATGCAAGGAATCTATGCATTTTGATCAAGTTTATACAGGAAAAGAAATCAGGGGTAAGCTCAGATGCTTTTAGTCTCATTGCACCTTCAAGCATAAATACCTCTTTTATCTGAATATCTGTCGGGATTGAACAGAAACAAGGAACAAGCATTAATGAAGCAATTTCATTCAAAAGTGTAAGCAAACATTTGCAGGAAATCATTTGCATTAGGCGTTCAGTTCTGTTTGCATTATGAGGGCATTTCTGAAGATCATGAGAACAAGATAGCCTTTAAAAGATACCTACAAGTATGTTGCTAGTCAAGTTTATATTGATCATATCTCTTTGTCAGTGAATGGTTATCTTTTTCTGATAAGAAAATTATTTATTATTATGAAAAACTTAATTTTATGGTTCCAACTTGCTGACGTATCTTAGTATACAGTTTACCAAGAAATAGTTTTATGACTTTGAGAATATGATATTATTGGCTGCTATTGAAACCTCTCCCTGAGCAGATCATTGGATGCAAGGAATTTAAAGTCTTCACATACCTTTGCAATGCGAGACGGACAGGAGCCATACCAGAATAGGAGAACCTGAAATTAGACACCTAGATGAAATACGATAGCTGATTGATAAATGTATTTTAAACATCTACAAGAAAGAAATAACAAGTGGG
The DNA here is from genome assembly GCF_000708025.1 of Charadrius vociferus. Lineage (NCBI taxonomy): Eukaryota > Metazoa > Chordata > Aves > Charadriiformes > Charadriidae > Charadrius > Charadrius vociferus. The sequence continues at coordinate 993,919 of NW_009650064.1, read as the reverse complement.
GGGAAAAAAAGTGTGGTTCTATATAGACAAAAGATGTTACAAAACTGGAGGTAAGAGGTATAGTGAAATCGCCATCTTCCAGGTATTAATAATGCAGTATTCCCATGCATTATAGCTTTCTTTTATTTTATTTTTTTTTTGTTAAAAGTAACCGCATGTTTCTGCTCATTGATGTTCCTCAGATTTCAAAGTGGCAAATGTGAGAGGAAAAAATAATTTTCAAAATTTTCCAAAAAATTTTCCTTTCAGAGACAGTGTCTTCTGGTTAATTAAAGCAGTACAGAGCAGAACTGAATAAATAACTTTATAAGTGTTTGCTTTATCATAGGTCTGTTTAAAGTGCATTTACTTGCAGGTAGTACTGGGTGTACATTGCATTGTTCTCCTGTATTATCTTCACAGCGTACCAGTTTTGTTTAAAATCTGACAATACAGAATATAAAACATACACAATTGTTCCTTTGATGCGTATAGTTGAACTACCATAGGTATTTGAAGGATCGTTGAAAATATAAATTTAACTAACAGAGTTGCTATTTATTGTCATTATATTGTAAGTCTTGCCACATTAAAAAAAAATAAATCTTCTTTCTGAAATTGCAATTTGAGAAGGGAGCAGAAAACAGACTGGAAGTTTAAGGAAATATGTCCAAACACAGAGAAACCTACACATAGGAAGAAAAAAATACAGAAAAGTAGAGTCCGTATATAAAATAAATCAAATATTTCATTATTTCCTCTAAAGTGTTGTAATTCAGGACCAGGCTCAGAACTGAGGAAACAGGCTTATTTCAGTAAATTTCCAGTATTTTATTGTGATTTTTTTTTTTTTAATATTCACTGAGGGAAATACCTTGAAATAGGCAAATGCTGCTTTTTTTTTTTTATCTATTAATTAGCTAAAGCAATTAGTATATTTTCAATGCCTCAGTCAAAGTCACACTCAGCTCTGTTGTTATTCCATATCCTTAAAGGTCCTGAAACAAAGGGTTGTTTGAAACAAGTGACGTTATGGCCCAGATTTGGAGACATCCATGGTGGAAAGCAGAAATTCTCTTGCCTGGTCCATCACAATATTTCTCGTAGCACAGGGAATCTCATTTTAAAAGTGATACCGGTATACTGAAGCTGTGAACTGTGGCTGTGATTCTTGACCTTTGGGTAATGCAAACGAAGTCTCCCGAGTGCTGTCGGCTCTGCCCGCTCCCCCCGCTATCGCATTCCACTGCAACAGGCGGGACATACCGTTATTTATTAGTTCTCACTTAACCACCAACTGCTTTAACAGCATGCAGCTGTGTTATTGTTAGTGGAGGTAGACCCCTAACTTTGCTTGCCTTTAATTGAGTGAAAGTCCCGTGGCCAGTCTACGAGAGGCGCGCTGCTCTGTGGAGTTACTTGCATGAGCACAGTTGACATTAGGTGTCAAGAAGTGAGTGATGGGAATTGCCGGGAGACCAGGTGGTATTTACACTGTCGTATGGGTATTTCCATGGCTCACGACTGGACTTTGATTGGCAGTGAAATTAGAGCTGAGATTCCCAAGGCTCTTTCCGGGTTAGTTTTGGTAAAAAACTTCAAAAACATGTTAGATTAAGTTACATGGCTACCTCAGTTTTAAACTACTCTTCAGACATCTGCCTTATTTCTTACATTACATAAGATTAATTAATGGCACATGATTAAGATGTAAAATTCTTTGCAAGAAGGACATGAGAGCAGAGGAGTGGGATCTTGAGGTCTATACCCCACGGGCATTATTTAAAACCACCCATCATTTGATTTGCAGTATGGGAGCAACTTATATTTTCCTCTTGGATACAAGGATACCTAATTGCTGGTAACAGCACCCAAACTGGACCAAACTGTTCTGGGAGGGCTTCACAGGTATATCAACTCAATTTTCTCATCAGCTTGGTATGCTAATTGTGTGGTTTCCTCATGCGCCGCTTAAACACACAGACAAGTATGCTTATTAAATCAGTGAATGATTTAGTGATTTAAAATCTAGATCAATGTATTCACAGAGATTTGGTGGCAAAAATCAACTCCCCACTTCCTTTTCTTGATTAAACCAAGTCACATTCCCTTGCAAGTGACATCAGGCACTTGAGCACAGAAAATTTGAGGCGGTGAATTTTCAAGAGTGGCTTTTGGTTTTTGAAAATACGTCACTGGTTGGCTTGAGATGTTTTGCTTCTCGGGCAGGTAAACTCTTTCTAGCTCTCACTGGACTGGACCTTTCTAGCTCATTCCCTACATCACTAGTCACTGCTGACTTACTCCCGCGTTGTGCATCTCAGGAGATGGTTAGGAGTGGGATTTGACTGAACAATAACAAATTCAGTATTATTTAACAGCCCCAGAATGCTGCCTCAGCTTTTCTAGCTCTTTTCATAAAATAAAGAGAAAGGAGAAACATGGGTTTATATTTGAAGAGTGTTATGGTACTCACATCACTTGACTGGGTATGGTAATTTTGGGAATACTGCATTTGCCTTTTTTTTCTCTGTGCAGCCTGTTAAGGTTTGTGGCAGAGGCCAATGGATCTGTCCCTGAGGGCTTAACAGGTTTTCCAATATAATAACAATCAGAAACTTAAGTCAGACGTAAGCAATCTATTTTTGCTCTGTTCTTAGCCAGATGATTGCCAATAATTTTTTTTATTTTATTTTTTTTATTTTCTGAAATTGCTGCACTATATCAATATTGGTCTTTATTTCTCTCTTGGTATTTCTCTTCACGTAGTGATTTATAAAGTTCCAGCTTTACTCAGGAAAAAAAAAGAGAAAGTGATTGGGAGATTTTGCATAGTAGGAGAGAAGTAATAAAGATAAAAGACTTCTCTTCATACACTTTGAAACCCACTGGGAACCTCATGAGAGGCATTTCAGTGAGTGGAATCCACAGGCAAAGGCTGGCACCAGGCAATGCACTGAACTGAGATACCTTCTCTCAAGCTCTTTTTTAAAGGTTTCTCCTCTTTTGTGAGTTGAGTAATAAAAGGGGCAATGTTTAGTTGAGCCCCAGGGCTACAATATTCCACACATTTGGCAACCAGCTTAGGACAAATCCTTAGCAGGGAATATATCTGCTGTGTGTACGTTAAAAGTACAGTAAAAATAGTTGGATGTAGGAAGAACATTTCTCATTGTCATTGTTTTGGAAGTGCTGGTTATCAGCCTTCAAAGGCACGTTCTCATGAGATTCACAATGGAGATACATGAGGGAGGTCTTGTGCTGTGATAGACGCTTAGTGCAGCTCCCACCCCTCCACCTCTGCTGTCAGTTCCCCCCACATCGCTGTCTCATGAAGCATACAGTCTTCTGGCTCCTCCCAGCTGGTGCTGCTCACGAGTCTTGCTTCCGTTGTCTCGTGCAGGTGAGACTGGCTCCACGCAGAGGCCACCAAGGCCGAGTCCTGCTGCTGGCAAGAGCCTGCGTTCAGCACCGGGAGCAGAGTTCGTGGTGCCGAGCACTGAAGGTCTTTCAAGAGCATCATAGGAATAGTCAGGTACCCAGAGCAGGGGTCCACAACAACTGGCTGGCTGAGGAGGTAAAAGGGAGGAAGACCTTCTTCTGTTGATTATTAGTGAGAATTTTTGATTCTGAGCTGGTTATTAGGAATAATATTTAATAGTAAATAAAGTAGGTTAACAATATAGAAGAACATCTAAGGGAAGATTTGATTTCTATGGCCAAGCATAATTCTATCTGATTTTATCTAATTTTCAGTAAATAATTGTACTGAGGCAGTGCACCTTCCAGGTTTGTGCTATTGCCCGTAGTTTGGGATGGTTCCTTTATATTTATTAAAAATAGACCAGGGACTAAAGTCCAGCTATGAAACAGTACTTTTATGCAATCTCAGTATTAGAGACAGATCAAAGTGCTGTAGCTCTCTTACTTAAAAAATATTATATTTTTTATGCATACAAACAACACTGGATGTCTTACTTTATGCATATTGAATGTTTTAGTACAGAGCAATTAAAATCTAGGGAAAACGGAAAGGGTCAAATTCTGATACCTGTCGCTACTGATTAAGGCTTGTTATATGGGGACTCCCAACATCATCGGTGAGCATACTGGCAAGATAAGTGATCATTATCTGATATAATGAAGGTTGGTGGCCCATCAGAAGATGGAAAAACTTGTATTTCAATTGAACAAAACTGTGTGTGTAGACAGTATAGACAACCACAGCCCATGTTACTACTAGGGCTGGAGAATATGGACAAATGTGGACAAACCCCAGGATGAAGGGTGCATAATGGACATTCACCACCCTGAAAAGTTTGTGGCAGCCCAGGTGCAGAGCTAAATGGTGGCAGTGATGAATGCACATATCACATGCTAAGGGTGAATAAACATTGCATAATCACCCAAATAAATCTAAATATATGATCAATGTTTTTTTGAGTGCTGGATGGATTTTCCATGTGGAGGACATGGTACACCTTACTATATCAATTTTAGGAAAGTGCTCTTCCAGTTCATTTGGAAACTGCTAACTTTAATGTGTTTGAGAATAACAGTGTCAACAGTTTTAAAAGTACCTTAGTGACACTGAAAATCAGAGGAACATCAATGTATCATGAGTTACTTTTGCAGATATCTTTGAAAGTTACATGAGTTAGCTCCTGCCCACTTCATTCTAACAAAAACTTAATTTGTCTGTCTTTACTGTCATGAATAATCCTGAGCATTTGCCACAGTACCTTTAAATACATGCCTAACTCTAGGAGGACTTCAGTTTTTCATCAAAATGAAGCTCTTGATCCAAGGTTGCTCAGGTACTTCTTTATGAAAATGCAGTGGCTTCATTTGGACAGAATGTATAAGAAGCACATGAAGCTTTGAAGCAATAGCCAGCACGCTTCTCTGCCAAATTCAGCCCTGATTTTGCTTGGGAAGGTTTTCATGCTCTGTGACTCCAGGACAGAACAAGCAGCAAGGGTCCTTGCTCCTGTTGTTATTTTAACCATGACACCAGGGGTTGCAGAAGAAATAATGACAGAATTAAGATAGCAACATTGAACCAGAGCCCTTTTACTGGACAAAAGCAGTCAGAAGTGTTCTCCGTTAAAGTGTGAGTAACTTCTGCGTACGCATGTAGCTATGACCTCCCTCTCTTTCCACACTGGTATTGCCTATGCATTCTCATGCTCGATATGTTTCCAATGCAGCTCAGCTCTTCTCTAATCTTCACCTGACTTCTGAACAAGAGGATTTTCATAGGTTAGGTCAGGACTACTTCATATTATTGAATGACTGCAGTAAGTCTCAAGTGTCACTTTCAACACTTCTCATTGTTTTCAGATTTCCTGATGAAATCCCTGATGGCAAATGAATTCACAGGTTAAATTTCTTGTTACAACACTCTCTGTCCTACATCTGTATTATTAGACCATTACGGCATCTCAAAAGAGTAGATAATCCCTACTCAGTGTGGCTGTCTTTAAAAAAAGATGCTGACCTCCAAGCCAACGTAAATAGATCATTTATGGAAAGAAATAAATTACTGTTGGAGTCAGACTTGTCCCAAATTCTTTTGTGAGTGGAGAGTTGGACATAATTGAGAGATCAAGAGTCATGAGGTTAATGAGGTCATTACTGCCGGAGTCCAGTCTGGGTTTACTATAACATGAAAGACTCAGCTCTGATCCCGATTGGCACGTTCACTTCGCAGCAATACCATCCCAGCACCAGTTTCTGCAGAAACCTGAAACCATCTTCCGTGAGCCATCATCTTGCGGCATGACACTGTCAGAAGAAATATGTTCCTCTGCACGTGAAACCACTTAGACCATCTTGCTCTGTGTTTTTTGTAAACATGTTTGTTAAGGAGAAAGAGTGACTAATGGAGCTTCTTTTTAAAGATGGACGGACTCTACATTCCATCCAAAAGGATTATCAAAATTGTAGCAAACAGTGTTTGATACTCTTATTAACTTTCCACTTAGTTGTCAATGATGAGCTCTGTTTGAAATATGTAAAATGACATATTTTAGGTTGCAAAGTAGAAACAGCTCTTACAATCAATAACTCTTATCTGAAAAATGGGAATGTTGTGCCTCCTATTGCTGAATGTTTTATAAGAGCTGACCAGTACCCATATAGATAGCTACCACGAATATTTTTCTGTTGATGATGTTCTCAGCATAGTGTGCAATGACAAACCTCAGGTAACAAAAATAAAGTATAATGGCTTGTTACTAAACACTTTCTGCCCTGTGCACTGAATAAGGAGAGGTTTCTGTGGAAGGTGGACAAAGTTCTTGGGTTAAGACAGATGCCTGGGGCAGCGGGGGAGCAGAGCTGCAGAAGCATAGGCCTTTTTAATTTTGTAAGGTAGTACTCCCAATACTGTGCTTCAACAACAGCAGCTTTTTGCAGGCCACAAGACATTTTTTGAAGTTTACTAGAAAATTTTCTATGGAGCACTTTCTCTATTGGAATATAAAGTTATATAAAAATCAAATGTTTCTTGAAAATAGTTCAGTTTCAACAAAAATCTGACAGAACATCAGGAATTTTCGAAACTTCATCTTTTGCTGCCACGTAAGAAGGACCCTACCCTTCACTTGCCTCCCTGAAGCCCAAAGATTTTGTAAGGAAAACCTGAAAATAATTTGTAAAAATTCAAAACATTTCCCCTTCAGAGTTTGAAAATGAAAAATACTGCATTTCATTGTTCAGTATTTTATTTCAGAATTTACTATATGTAATATTAAATAAAACCTCATACTGTAAATTTTACTTCTGCAATGAAACAAAAATCAAACTTTTTTTTTTAATAATTAAATACTTCTGCTTCCTCCATTGGTTTTTCAATTTGGAAGGAAAGCAGAAGATTATTTTTTGCTACATCTAAAAAGGAAATCACTTGTTTTCTCTCTCTGTCTACCAATGTCTCACACGTGGGTACTTTGTGAGCGCTGCCAGCTGCTGAACTAAGTTACTGCAGTCCTTGTCAGACTCCTCTTGGCTGTCATTGCCACACTGACCAGAGTTCGTCTTTCCAAAACAAAACCGATGAGAATTGCAGTACCTTCAGTCAAGCCTTGTCAGGCCCTTTGAGACCTCAGCAGTTCTGTAGTCTCCCAGACATTCTGGAAATACCCTGTTAATATGTTCCTATGATGACATGTAGTAGAACTTCATGTCCACACACATCTCTGGCCTTTTTCATCCTGACTTGGGCTATTACAGCTCTGTGAACTGAAACATTTGTTACACTGAAATTAGGCTGCTCAGTAATTCTGTGGATTAAGATTTCTTTTGTATTTTTCCTGTCTCATTGGTTGCACAGAGTGTTTTTTCTTACCAGACTTCAACAAAGCTGGTAGCCTAAAAAGTTTATAAACAGAGTCAACATCAAAGATGAGGGGGTTTTACTTTTGTTTTGTTTAAATAGAGCCTTGAGTTTAAAATTTCTGGTCAAATACTTTAAACTAGATTGCAAATGTTAAGCATCAACACATTTCTTAATTTCATTTTACTTCAAAAAGAAACTGTTCCTGAAGTCTTCCAAATGCACAAAACATTTTTAAAAAAGAAACACTATGTGTGATGTGATGTCATGAAAGACTATCTTAATGGCATCTTGACCCAAACCTTGTGAGTCTCTTTCATGATCTTTTAACTGGTGTGGAATCATGCAGAAGTGCTGCCACATTTGATTAAAATAAGAACCACCTCATTCAAGGAGAACTTTCCTGTTTGTATTGCTAACACATCATAGCAGGGCCAAGACTGAAGACATGACACCTTAGCACTGCTGTGGAGTATGAAACCTCTCATTCCCCAGCAAACACAAAGGAAATGCTAAGATCGTTACAAGTTTCTCTAATTGAAGGGAACACTTTAGATCAGTCACAACATGGATGCAGGTCATGACAAGGAATGGAAATAATTTTAGAGTCAGTGATGGATGGTCCCCTGTCGGTAATAGATGCTGAGCAGGAACTGATCCTCAGTTCTAAAACCTCTCTGCAGACCACAGAAAAACAGTAAGGCCTTGAGAAGTGTACTAAAAGCTGATAGATTCTTCTTGGGGGTCCCCAAAAGGTTAAGAAAGGAATGTCTGCCACTAGACCTTGTCTTCTTCCTACTGCCATATTCTGTAAATCTTTTTTTTTTCTCCACAAGTCTATCAAAACTTGTATGAAGCTGTGAGGGGAATGGGTGAAGGCTGTGGCTGGAAGTCAGCTGCTGAAGACTGTGAAAGCCATGGCTGATATCAGCTGTCATGTTATCATTCCCTCTCTCCACCCATAGCTGTTTATCACCATTTACTGGGGAAGGCAACACATGAAGGCTCCTTAAATAGTACAAGTCTCCTTCCTCAGCCTTAATAAAACAAGTATTCTACTGCTTGTCTTCCAATCTGATGGATACAAAATTGTCCTCAGTTAAGCTTATATGCTTACTTAGGAGCCATATTACATTAATGGACATACAAAAAAGCATATTTAGGAAGCTTTAGACAGCAGAAAGCACTGCTGCAGAGCTTACCAACACCAAGTGTTTTTACAAGCACCTCAAATCTCTCCTGTTTCTCCACAGTGGCTTTCCATAGAAAATAAGTTGAATTGGAGAACTTGTTCTTATCTTGGAAACATTAAGATATTTTTTTTAAAATAATTGTGTACAGCTGTAGGATGAAGAAAATCACTGAAAAAAATCATTATCCTGGTACAAGGAAACCTTCTATTGCAATAACGATGTGTGGGAGGCAGAGGACTTTCCTGGGGCTGTTCTGTCTGTGAAATAAATTTCCACAAGAGCAAAGGATAAGCCTTGTCACCTTCCTCCGCAAATGACTGTTCTTGTATTGCTGTTCCACATACAGCGCCTGCTTACCTAAACTGCTTCTCTAAGCAACTCAGAGCAACCTTTAAAGTTTAAAAGGCACAGGTCAAGGAAGCATGATCAGTTTGGTGGAACAGTATCAGTCAATATTGATTTGCAACTAAGGGCAGAACTTGGCCGATGAGCAATCACCCAGGGCTGTCAAAAACAAAAGTGGAAAGCTGCTTCACTCCTTTCCAGAAAAGGCATCAGTGGTTGTTTTGCTGGAGGCAGGGGATAACTTCAGACCGTCTAGTGATTGTGAAATTGGGCCCTGGGCAGAGGTGGACACAGCTGTGCTACTTTAATGGTAGTTGTTGCTGCTTTCCCATTATCAGGGACCAAAGCTGGTGGCTGGAACAAGCTCCTGTTGCTTCTCTATCTGTGGCCCATAACTCAGCATTGAGAGCACCAGCTGCAACCTTTCTAGTCCTAATGCCCTGAAATCATACTAAGGCTACAGAACTGAAGAACAAGGAAGTTTCATGTCAACAGCAACGTCAAATCCAAGTTGGCATCACCTGAACTGGTTCTCAGCCACAGGCTGATCCGTAGAACTGCTTTTTTTTATCTCTTTTGAAGACTTTTTTCCATTAGCTTCATTTTTCCCCCATAACTGGGGCTGTGATCTTTCTTTTCAGGGATCAGATTTGATCTCTTGCCTCTAATTTTCACAGAGGGAGGGCATGTGCAGAAACAGGAACTTGTCATGAAAGAAGCTTCAAACTATGATCACTGAGGATCTTGCACCTTCTGCAGCATTCATTCCTTCCGACTGGCTCCCACCCACTAAACATAATTAAAAAGAGTGCGACAATAAAGTGTCACAGCCATAGACTATTGCATAGGAGGTATGAGGAGGTATGAGCTGCCTCCTCCCTCCCCCATCATCAATATAGACTCTTAACATGAAAATACACAGAACCGCTTGTTCCTCACTGTGGCAGTTCATCATTCTGTTCTCCTGCATTTTATCAACTGGCAGTGGCTATCAGTGGCAGAGGAGATTTTTCGCCAGAAATCTGACAATTGGTCTTGGCAGCCCTCAACCAGGCTACTGGAGGATGCCCTACAGACAGAGAGAGACTCCCGTGGCTGAGGGGGATGGCTGATACTGAGCGTAATCGAGTTCACGTTAAGTACATTTGCAGTTCCCTTAGGAAAGGGGCTGTAAATATGCCGTATCGCTCTAATATCACTCTTAATGTGAAATGAGGCTAGAAAAGAAGTTTAATTTACAAAAGATAAAGGAGGAGCTCCTAAATCAATCTAGAGACAAACAGGCTAGAAACATAATAAATGTCTCAATAAATACCTGGTACTTAATTTTCAGATTTTGTTTTTGTTTCATTTAGCTAGTGGAGCTGAGCACTGAGGCAGACGGACAGGAATCATTTCAGATGCCACATCTGGTGTTTGATTCTTAAACAGGTCACATTCTCCCAGCATTTTCTTTTCAGGTAGTTATTAGTGGTGTATAGAGGATGTGTAGCTGTCATACCATTGCTCTGCAGTAATATTTTCCTCTTGGTATGGTTCAGATGATAGGGGAAGGTCTAGTGGCTTATTCAATAATAAATGCGATTCTGAGTAGAAAGAACTTCCTCCTATCATTTGAACAGGGGATAGTTTGGGTTCTGCTCATTTTCTCCTGAGACTGTTCACTCTTGGAAATTCTGAGATTGTTCACTCTTGGAAAGTCCAGAATAATTTCTGAAAGCTCTTAATCAGTCGATCTTCTGATATTTCCAGAAATATTTCAGCTAGCAAACTATGCCAGTCTTCTGACAAGAATACAGGTAAAGGGGAAGATTAATAAATTTGGGCTGTATATAACAGGAATGAAAAACTGAAAAAGGCCACACTGCAAACAGTGCCACTCTGTGCAAACTGTGCTGCCAAGCTTTTCATCCGGCTGTGGGGTGCTTGGCACAAGCTTTGTTGGGACATTGCCCGTGACGCGCTCGGCAGTCGCAGAGAGAGCTGTTGGTTGGGCGCCGGAGCTCGTGGTGGCCGGTTGGAGCCTCTGGGCACGACTCGCCTTCCCTCCATCCATCGCACACGCGTCTCCGCTCAGTGCTAAGTGGGTGTGCAGGAGGCCATGCTGAGGCACAAGGTGGGACCCTAAAGACCCTCACCATGTTCTCAGATCATTAGCTTCAGAGTCCCACGAATGCCTATCCGGGCTTTTTTGTCCATGCACATAGATTTAGGCACCTTCTTTTAACAAAAGGCAGTTCTGAAGATGGCTGCTTAGCACAGCTTGTGCAATGCTGCCCCGGCCAGCAGTGTTTAAGGAGGAGAGCATGTGGTGTTCAGCCTCTTTTGTCTCTTGGAAACAGCCAAAACAGTTTTTGGCACGTATCACTAACTGCAGCAAACAAATCCACTGGATGATAAAAGCAACAGCAGCAACTACCAGCTTTAGCCTGTTATTTCCTGCGTAACTTAGAAGGATGAAATATTTGATCTTTGAGGTTATTGATGTATGACTGCTTGCCCGTTCTTGATTTTCCTTCTCTCTGTAAATTCTTTTAACTAACTTTCAGGAGTAATTTTCCATTCCTGTTTATTTTCTTTCCTAGACACATTGCACATTAATGTCCTCAGCTGTTGCCAAGGAAACTGAATTTTGAACCTGGCTTGTCAAGCAAATGAACGAGCAATTATTTTTGAAGTATTTCTATAAACTTGGATCAAAGATGATCACATATTTTTTTAAGGTAGTGTTGGTAGCACTTTTTTGTAAGATTACTCAACACTTCCAGTAGCAACCCCATGTATTGTAACTCCTGCTGTTCAGCATGACATTTCCTTGGGGTGCTTTATTTGGAAAGTCCTAGCAAACCTGACCAAGCTGTTTCCAAGCAGAGAGAGAGACAAAATGTTTTAGATGTGTTAAACTAATTCTTACAGCTGTCTCCTCTGTGTGTAGAGCTGCCACTCTGGTGCAGCAAGGTGAAATTTTTCAGGGAGGAAACAGCCTGGGCGCCGAGGCTTGGAGGGAGGGCAATTTTCTCTCCTGGAGTCTGGGCATGTATTTAGGCTAGCACCTTTCCCTGGGGAAGCTGCAGCTGTCCCTTTAGGTGGTTTCTTCCCTTCTGCTGCTCATTGGAAGGGAGTGTGGAAGTGCGGGCAGGCATTGGGCTCCGCTGGTGCTGGGCTACAGGTGTGCACTGGGAGATGCGCTTTGTGGACAGCTCTGAGCCCTCTCCTTTGTCCTCTGATGCCCATGTGAGCACACAGCTTCTCTCTGCTTAGTGTGGTGACAGGCCACATCATCATAGAGCTCAGGAAGACTCAAATGAGGTAGGTGCAGGAGGGAAACGGAGGGGTGGGCATGTTAAGCTGCCACCGAGGTCAGCTGCAGCCTGTGTGATGTCTCAGGGTTGTTCCCAAGACTCTTCTGGAATGTGCAACTCCCCCTGAGGTCAGTGGGTATTTTCAGTTCGTGGTGGAGTGCCTGCACCGTGCCATACCAACTGCACAACCTTGTCCAGAAGCAGCAGGTTGTTTCCAGTTTGTCATGTTGCTATCTATAGAGCCTTCAAATTGAGCATTTAAAAAAAAATTGAAATCAATATTACTTTACACTTTATATAGCTATCTCAGGGAAAGGATCTTAACACACCATTACAGTTTAACACCAGTCGGCAGTTAGGACCATGCAGCCGGTTGCTCACTGCCCCCCTTTCCCATCCTGAACCCCCCAAGAAGGATGGGGAGAAGGGAGGAAAAAAAAAAAAAAGGGGGAAGGGAGAATAAAAAACACTTGTGGGGTGAGATAAAGACAGCTTAATAGAAACAAGAACAGAAAAGGAAAAATAACAATAATAACAAAAATAATAATGACCTTGGTTCTTCTCACCACCTGGTGAATTGGCACTGTCCGAAGCAGTAACCACAGATTCCCACCACCCCTCGGCTAACCACCATTTATATACTGAGCATGATGTCTGTAGTTGGAATATTTCATTGGCCATTCCATTGTTCTGTCTATGCTTCCATGGGAAGCTGAAAAAAGTCCTTGAATAGTGTAAACATCACTTAGCAACAACTAAAACCAATAAGTATTGTTGAAATTCCTTTCACAGCAATCACAAAGGAATCACAACTTTTTCTTTCCCAGCTGAAACTAGGACATACACCCTAAGAAAGACCTTTAAATGAAAACAGCCTGCACAGGTTTCTACAAGAGCCTTCTTGTACTTTATGGTACTTATGTTACCTCCATGAGGATTTTTTTTTCATCAGGACATTGTCAATGAAAATCATTACACACTCAGAAATTATTGGAGTTATTAAATTGCATAGGTGTTGGATTTTTACTATTTGGTAATGAAAAATGTTTCTGTAAAATTGAGGGTAAGGATAAAAATATACATGCATAGACTGTGAATAACACATGGGTTGGTGTAAGGCAGCGGATATAAGGAAACATTCTTCCTTTCCCAGTGCAATTACATAAATTGCGGGACAGTTTTCACTGCGCCCTGGTTGCAGGATACACACAGAGTCTAACGGGCTCAGCAACATCCTGCAAAGCCTTTACTATTAACTTGCATTCTACCCCTAGTTAGTCTTCCAGAAGAGCTGCTGGGAAACCTTTTTATACCTACCCTCTTCTAACACACAAAAAAAATATCTGAAAATGTCAGATCAAAATATTTCAAGAAAAACATTTTTATTTGTCTTCATAACCTGAGACTTTTGTTACTGAAATGGTTTTGTAGTTCTTTTGTTTTCCTCACCTTGTCCTCAAGATGTAACATCAGACCTACTTAAGTGTTTAAAGTAACATATGTGTTACTGAGATCCAAATTAATAGTAAATTTCTTGTTCTTGTTTAAAGTGGTTATACTGCTGCCTTGCTGCATTTCCGTATAGAAGAAAGAAAAAAAAAAAGAGAAAGCAAATCAAAACTCATTAAGAATCAAAAGGCCTGACTCACTGTGTTTGGAATAAGCATTCTGGGATATAACGTGATGGATTTTCACCCGCGATGGATTTTCACCTGCTGGTACACTGTTAATATGCTGTAATTGCTGATGGGTAATTTGGAACAAAAGGGATCCCTTTTTTTACTTGTTACTAGTCGTTTCAATCCTTGAAAGTTTGCCTATGTAAAGCATTGTGTCTAGGACGTCCAGACTGCATGTCTTTTCTTGAAAGTATCAGAAACGGTGTTTTTTCTGTTTCTGCTCAATTACAGCCCTTATCTATTTGGCCATTTCTAGTAATTGATAATCAAATACTCCAAATGAGAAATTTCTTTGTTATAAAAGGCTCTTTCTGCTCCTGTTGTGGGAATTAATTTTGAAGTAGCCTTAGTGTTGATTTTGTTCTGAAGTGTTCTTTACTTTTGGCTTTGGTTTACAGAAGGGAGAGCTGCGGTCCAGGACCCATGCAGAGAGCTGATGATTGATGGTTAATCTACAAGTGCAGTAACTGCTAAGTCTTTCTGGCCAAACTTGTCAGGGTTTTCTTTTGGAAGACAGAGATTTAAATAAAGACTTTGATATACAAACAAGCTATCAAAGGACAAGTTGCCACATGTTAGCTTCTCTATGGTAACTATCTTTGTGTGTTTTTCAGCTCTTGGGCCCTCTTCAAGAGATGAAAAAAAAATAATTTCCAACTAAATTGAGACGTAAGTTACTTTCAATTAATTAGCTCACATTAGCCATGAGGTACGCAGGGATGGATTGACTCGGGGAGGGGGGTAAAAAGGAGGTTACAGCAGTTTCAGCGTTCAGTAGAGAAGCATGAGCATCCCTCTCCCCTTGCCGCTGCCTCTTCCCCTGAGGCATCCTCAGCACTTAGAGCTCGGCTGGATCTGCCCTTGGGTTAAAAGCGTGCTCACAAGCGGTCCACAAACCCATAGCGCTCCGCCTGCCTGCTGTCAAACCCCTACAGCTTCCCGGTGAGACCCCCAGAGCAAAGCAGGGTACAGCCCGGCCGGGGCCGTGTGCCGGCGCGGGGCGGAGCGGCCGCTGCCCCCACCTCCGCAGCCTTCTTTAGAATTTTTTTTTTTTCCACTAGGTCTTTCATTTATCTACACTGAAGGTCGTGTTCCACCTTTTTTACCCATTAACTCAAGTATAAGAGATCCTTCTAGAGTTCCTTGTTATTACTGCATCTAACAATTACCCAAAGCTTAACGTCAGCAGCGAATTTGGAGATTTCACTGATTCCTCCTTTCTTTAGGTCATTGCTGAAGAAGCTAGCTAAAACAAACCATCCCAGCACTAGTCCTTGAGGGACTCCATCACAGACTCTTCTCTAGCCTGAAAAGTGAGAATTACAGAATCACAGAATTTTCAGAGTTGGAAGGGACCTCTAGAGATCATCTAGTCCAACTCCCCTGCTAAAGCAGGATTGCCCAGAGCACATTACTCAGGACTGCATCCAGGCGGGTCTTGAAAATCTCCAGAGAAGGGGACTCCACAACCTCCCTGGGCAGCCTGTGCCAGTGCTCTGTCACCCGAACCATAAAGAAGTTTTTCTGTGTATTTTAACAGAACTTCCTATGTTCCAACTTGTGCCCGTTGCCCCTTGTCCTGTGACTGGGAACCACTGAAAAGAGTCTGGCTCCATCCTCCTCAACCCACTCTTTAGATACTTGTAAGCAGTAATCAGGTCTCCCCTCAGCCTTCTCTTCTCCAGGCTAAAGAGTCCCAGCTCTCTCAGCCTTTTCTCATAAGGGAGATGCTCCAATCCCTCAATCACCTTGGTTGCCCTTCGCTGGACTCACTCCAGCAGTTCCCTGTCCCTCTTGAACTGGGGAGCACAAAACTGGACACAGTATTCCAGTTGTGGCCTCACCAGGGCCGAGTAGAGGGGAAGAATGACCTCCTTCGACCTACTGGTCACATTCTTCCCTATGCAGCCCAGAATTCCACTGGCTTTTTTGGCGACAAGAGCACATTGCTGGCTCATGGATAGTTTACTGTCTACCAGGACCCCCAGATCCTTCTTCTTAGAACTACTTCCCAGCAGGTCCACCCCTAACCTATACTGTTGCTTAGCATTCTTTCTCCTCAGCACCTGGGAGGACCCTAAGGATGACCATTAGGTGCTTCAGCATTTCTTCTAGGCTCTTTTTAAAGAGGGACAGGCCATGCTGGTGAGGATGGAGCAGAGATCCATGCTCTCAACACCGGCTGGGCGCTGGCTCGCTGCAGGGTGAAGCATCCCACAACCTACCCAAGGAGCCAGGAGCTTCAACAGAGCAGAACATTTTAAATGTACATTTTAAATTGATTCGTCCTTTGTTTCAAAATGAAGCGGTTAGTAGTGTGGGCAATTTGGCATCATTTATGGCAGGTAATTATGAACCACGAATTGTTAGATCCACTTCAGAGTTTCTGACAGAGGCCCTCCGTGTAATGCAGGGTTAAACAGACATAAGGCTTGATAAAATTCCCTGTTTTCTAGTAAGCCTGAGTTATGCAAAGACCTAATTCTTTGTTGCCTTGCGTGAAATACACTTACTTATTTAGAGTGCTAAAACAAATGTGAAATGCTAAAAACTTTGCACTTATTTAAATGACTGCCGGGGTAGTAGGAGACATGGTCTGAAAGTCTAAGCGTGGGGTTACACGTCCTTATCTATATGTGAATATCCCATAATCTGAATTGAAACAGGAGTGTTTGTTTTTTTCCTTTTGTATGGCAGTTTCAAATCTCAAAAACTGTGACATGCATTACAAACCAGTTACTGTTACTTGCTGGCATTAGACAAACGGAGTATTCAGTGAAAACAGTGCTGCTCCTCACAAACCATGTTGTACTGTGGGAGATGCTGTTTTGGGAGCGAATAATGACCAGAGTCACAGGGCCGGTCCTTAGTTTGGTTATTCTTGTGTTGCGGTAGCACCTGCAGTGTCAGGCTGAAAGGGAAATGCTTTTCAGTGTGTGAGGAATAGCTGAGCAGAGGAAAGAAGAGCTGCCATCTTGTGTGGGGAACTGAGACTGCACTAAAGGTTTAGTTTGTTCTGCCAAGCTTACTTTCCTCTAAGTGTCTTTGCCAGTATTAGTTCTGTTCTGTGCTGTAAAGTTCCCATTGAGAACCAGACGGTGTAAGCCTCCTGGAGAAGAGTTTACCCGATTTTTGGTAGAGTGTATGAGCAGCAGAACTAGCAGACACCGGGTATCCTTGAGGTCTGTGAGCATCAGAAAAGTAACAGAGAAACCATGAAAATTGATTTCTTGTAGTCAGGCTATGTAGGGAGACCCTGAGAGAACAGGTCAGTTTCTTCGCAGTGACAACTGTGTGGGAAATCAACAGAGTTTTAGCAATTACCTAACAGCAGATGTTAGTACATGAGCTGGTGGACGCTGAATTTTGAAAAACTGTGTTGTCAACGTTTACCTCTGTGGGCTTACTGCTAAGGAGATTGAGAGACAATTCTTCTCATTTCAGTTGTTGGCTAAATCCAAACCTAACAAGCTGAGCTTCTAAAACAGTTACCTCTTGTAAAATGTCATTGTGGTTTTTAATTTGGAGTTTGAGCACAATACTTATGGTGGTCTTAGCCCTTATCCAACTGGCTGTGTCAAGTTAACACTTTATGTTAATGCAACTAAATAAACGGTGTAAGTCTGTCAACAGTGTAAGCGTAAACAGTGTAAGTTCTTGGGCTTGTGGAAACAATCCAAACTGTCTGCTGTTAAGGTAGTACTGGGAAAGAAACCCAGCTGAGTTAGGAACTTAAGATGTCTCAGCACCAAACTTGCTTATTTCTTGCTAATGTTGACTTTTCTGCAGGCCTTACCCTGAATAATTAGGGACACACTAGAGCTCACTCAGTCGTCTTACCTCACAATGAGCCGTTTGAGTGTTTCTTCAAAGACCACTGAGAAAGACCAGACAGGAGCCACTCACACTCTTCATCTGGTCTTATTTCCATCAGTGACAGCTTGGCTTTTCTGACTTTGCTTTCCAGTAAGCAATAAGCAGAAGAGAGACTCTAACTTCCTACCTCTGCCTTTTCCTGTAATCCTCTTGAGATCCAGCACTGTTTCACTGCAAATAGATTATCTTCAGTAAACCTTACATGTATTAATGAGAACAGTGGACATCATAGACTTCTCCCCTGTAAAAAATGATCTACTATGGTTAGTTCTTACAAGAAAATATTTGTTTTGCTAGATAGACAACAGTTCACCGGAAAAGGACTCAGACTCTGTGCCTTACAAAGGCTTTACACAGGCTTAACTAGAATCTATTTATTCTTTCTATTCAGGGCTCACAGGCATTCAAATCTCGTGTCAGACGCAGCTGCCCCAAGATCTCCCTTCACATCTCATCGGTACATTATGAAATGGTATTGACACACCCTCTGTTGGAGATAATTGCCTATCTACATTGAAGGTTGACATTTAGATTATAATATTTGAGAACACTTAGCCATTTTGTGATTGCCCAACAGTGTCTCGCTGCCTCTGATTTCACACTGTGAAACGGTCCCGATTTATACCTGAAATTCTTACTAGTCTTTTTGTACATGGACATGCACCTGGACTTTCATCCTGTTCCCAGTACTGTTCCTTATGTCCCTCTAGTGCCAGTGATCACCACCAGTTCTTCTTATATGCTGTTTTGATCTCCTTCTGGTCTTGCTTTCCAACTATGTGTCATCGGCAAGTCTTACAAGCATGTTACTTTTTGTGCCAAAATCTTTAATGAAACTCCTCCCCAAAACATGCCTTGCAGGGCTGAACTGTAGCTCCTTTTCTTCTCCCAGCCTGATTCTTCACCTTTCAACACTACCCACAGCTGGTTTCAGCCTTTCATAATTCTTTTATTGTTTCTAGTTTTTAATTATTTATCTATTATTATCTCATGCAATAGTCTATGATATTCACCGAAGTCCAGATAGATCAGATTGACCAAAAAACGAGCAAAGACAGACACGGGCTCAATTTGGCACCATCTGTTCTTGATGAACTCATACATGTTAACCCCTTTACTGGGCACCTCTATTTCTTTTTATATTCAGCCCATATCAAATGTTTTTTAGGGTAAGAGAACACATTCAGACACAAATGTGAGGGGAGGGAAATGAGATCTGTAGTTGCATGTACCGTTTTCTCTTTTTTAAACATACATAGTAGACTTGCTCTTCTGTACCATCATTTGATAAATACATTAAAAACCCTTGCTGGAATGTGATTCCGTGTTCCCATTCCTTTAGTGTTATATGACTGAAGCTCATGTCTCAGTTTCCTAATTTGAACATAAAGACTGTATTACCCTGAGTGTGGGCATTAAACAAATATTTCAGGCTAGAACTAAAAGTAGTATCTACTGTGTCATTAGGAAATTTTCGTTACTGTACTCACTCTGACCTGTTCTTAAAACTATAGAGAAGCTCTCAGCACACACACAAACACCAATCTGAATTACATCTGTGCATTATCCCATTTGCTAGTATGCTAATGCTTATACGCATGAATCAAGGAACACTGTAATTGCAATCCTAACCACATACCAGAAACATCCACACTTTTAAATGTAAAGTATGTGTAATCAAGTTTCAGCTATTTAAATTGAGTTCTAGAAGCAGATGTAGCCAGTCTATTTTAGTTTATGGAAGGCCATTAACCAGTCAAGATAACTTAACTTGCATGTCTTGAAGAGAATAAAGGAAATTTATTCTGACTCACCTAAATGCTTGCGTCTTTTTGTGAATTTACCTCCATGGATCAGAGAAGCTTAGACAACAGGAGCAACCTGCGGTTATAACATCTATCCTGAACTTCAGGTTGCTGTAACCTGTGACAAGTTTTCAACTGCTTTATTTTCATATTACGTACTATTTAGAAAGAAGGAGATAAGATGAAAAATTACCTAAGTTTGCTGTATGACAGAAACCATTATGAACAGAAATACATATAAACAAGAAGTCTTATCGAAACACAACTGAATAAAAGTTACTATATGATAGTTAAAGTAGCACATATTAAAATAAAGAATGAGAGGCAGTAGAAGGATCTAGCAATCTCTAGCAGATTGCTAATACAGTGACAATATCTGGGGTTGTAATTTTTTGGCCAAATTGTTCAAAGTGATGATAACCTTGCAATTTCCATCCTTCCCTTGCCATTTTTATTTTTTTCCCCAGAATAAGTCCTGAATGTGCTTTAAAATGCACTTGCTTTTTGAAACTGGTAGCTGGGAAAAGGGGCAGGTATCTCAGCAGGACAATTTTACCACTGTTAAAAGCCACCCAAACTCCTGACCATAGAGGAATGACATCTTACGGAGTTCACTTCCCTCAGAGAAATATGTGTATCCATATCAAATGGTGACTTAGGAGTTACCTTGTATCTACCTGTTGGGAAGATGAATCCTTAATCCAGTTTAATTCTCTCCTTCGGATTCTGGGGTCTGCACAAGTTATTAAATACAGTAAAACTATGCTATATCTTGCAGTATATCAAGATATTCCTCAGAGAATTTGGTAAGAAATTTATAAAGAATAAGCCTTATATTAAAAATCAAAAAAGAAAGTTTCCTTGTGGTGAGTTTTGAATTCTGCTTTCAAGTATATGTTTAACATGAGATGTATGGGCTTCTCAGCATGTATTAAGGCCACTAAATAACGCTGGCTTTATTTTCGTAGGACCTGAGCGTTTAAGATATGCTTGACCAGCTCAGTTGATAGATACTCAGCACTTCCAAGTACTCTCTTCATTTACTCCCTGATTTGCTCTACAATGGATCAAATTGCTGTGTGATTCCTTACACCAGGGAAGCATAAACATGTACTGGGTATTTTTGGGTAGAGTCAGAGTTGTTGAATCACTAAGCTGATAATGAGATCAAATGGAAAGACGAACCGCCCTATATTTCTGTTTGTTTTAATTTTAGTTTTATACACACAGTTTAGACTGATGTTGTATGGGGATCTCTGCAAAGGCTTTCCACACTTTCTTCAAAGCAATTAATGCTCATAACATTTCTGTGGCATAAATCAAGATTATTCATTCCTACCCTGGATCATATTGTCTAACTCCTACCAAGCCTGGGATTTGGATGCATGTCTTTGTTTGGCAGCAAAAAGTTCTGTTCTTAGGCTACAGAGCTGGCTCTTTGTAAGCATAGTTTTGAAAATGTAAATGCAGTGGACCGTGTTTCCCATGGAATTGAAATAACGTGCAATCCTAATTTATTGCATTCAGTGATTAAACAAATAAATTCTTGCTTACGTATTCAAATTGCCATCCATCAGCTCTTTCAAGACTGAATCTGTAGTACCCTTCTAGATGGCTAGAGAGACGTCTTTCATTAATTATCACACACAATGTTATTACTGCCTGTACACTGCTGGCTGCAAAAATAATACTTTGAGTTTCTTTGTTGCAACTTATTGTTTCTATCTTGGTGGCTAGTGTACTCACTTGAGATTAATGATCTTTCTTACAAGCCCCCTTTAAGTACTAAGCCTTCTCTTCTCCAGGCTGAACAACCCCACCTCTCTCAGCCTGTCCTTATAGGAGAGGTGCTCTATTCCTTTGATCATTTTTGTGGCCTTCCTCTGGACCCACTCCAACAGGTCCACGTCTGTCTTGTACTGGAGACCCCATAGCTGGATGCAGTACTCCAGGTGGGATCTCATGAGATCAGAGAAAACAGAGTGAATCACCTCCCTCGACCTGCTGGCCACGGTTCTTTTGATGCAACCCAGGATACGATTGGCTTTCTAGGCTGCAAGCATGCATTGCCAGCTCATATCAAAGTTTTCATCACCAGTATCCCCAAGTCCTTTTCCACAGGGCTGCTCTCAATCCTCCAGTCTGTGTTGATACTGGAGATTGCCTTAACTCAGGTGCAGGACCTTGGGCTTGGCCTTATTAAACTTCATAAGGTTTGCTTGGGCCCCCTTCTTAATCCTGTCAAGGTCTCTCTGGATGGCACCCCTTCCCTGTAGCATATCAATGTGATTAAATCCACAACCACAGACACAGTAGAGAGTTATCCATTTCTTACAACTCTTAACTGTATTGTATTCTGTGGCCCTAATTAGGTGTTTACAATAAACCTCTTTCCTGCCTTGCAGACCTTAACTGCCTTGATTCTAGAAAACCGATTTTAAATTCTTTGTTTCAGTAGCCTTTATCATTTTGTTTACTTTGAAATTTTTACACTTTGCTAATAATGAATATATCTGCCCTGCTCTGGCTGGTTCCTGTCTTTTTCCCACCCAGAGACATCCAAATCCTTGCATTTAATATGCCGATATCTTGAACCATTTGTTTAACTGATCTAACTTAAATTTGGCATAGCTGAAGCTGGATTTTTTTTTCTTCTAATTCATTATGTAACACTTGCAAAATGCTCAGTGTAAAGCAACATTACATTTCACTACTGTTACAAATTGCCGTATTATTCTTCTGAGTGACAGACTGTTTCATTACACTTTTTCAAACTCTTCCCTGTGGATGAACCTTTTTTTGCCAGTTGGGCTGTACAGGTATGTTTCTGCAGGTTCAGCAATATCTACTCTTTTCTTTCAGAAGTTACCTGAACCTACACTAGAGTGAGGCATGCCCAGAATAAGAAGAATAAAAAATTTCATCCTGCTTTAAGTTTAGAACTCAGCGTCTACTGCCACTGCCAGTAGGCTTGACTGTCTAGAAAGCTTTACAATGTGGTGTATTTTGTCCAGGCTTTCCAATAACCTTACTTATTTATGACCTTATTTTTTACTCCTTATCTTCATTTCTGGCTGTGCCTTGTTTGGTAAAAAGGCAACTCTTGAATAATTAGTCTCTTTAATGATGGTATGGAAATGTTAAAACTCATTCTTAATTATAAGGACTACAAACCAATGAAAGGTGTTTTGAAGGTATGATCCACATGGGCACTCCAGAAGCTTTGATTGCGGGCAGAAAATTGAGATGAGATGGTAATTTGTATCTAAGAACTGTGTTTGGGTGTTTTTCATTTTTTCCCCATGACAAGAAAGAGTAGGATAATGCAAGGAACTCAGTGCTGCTCCTTGCTCAAAAATAATAAACACAAATATGAGAGTTGCATAAGGAAACAGTTTTGGACAGAAGGTGGTAATCATTCAAGACAGACACCATTTAAGACATGTAGGTTATTAAAAGTAAAAAAAAAAGAAACAGGGCAGGAGCCTTGGCTTACCAACAGACTTTTCTGGGATTGCCAGAGGGCTGGAGTGGGACAAGTTTCTCTGGGCTGCCAGAGCATGGCAGATGTGGGAGCTTCTGGAAAAGGAAACTTATATTTCTTAGGGCCTGAGGCCATGGAGATTGTTTATATAGATTGATAAGTTTATTTTGAAGGAAGGCTATACTAAAAGCAGGATTCGAAAAGGAATGTTTCCTTACTTCTTTCTTCAAATCCATACGAGAAAGGAAGTGAAGAACTTTGAAGCTAGGATTTGGTGCCATATAAGTGCCTATCTGGCTTCTCCAAGTGCATCCCTCAGGGGATAGGCCTTGTGCCTTTGCCTCAGAGGTTGAAAGCTCATGGTTCTCCTACTCTTACACTAGGGTGAAGGCTAGGGTATTTTTGTGTTTGAACTCTGTTCATCTAGAAGAACAACCAGATTACTCTTGCTAATGTTTTCCTGTAGAAGATTTTATTGGTTTGGGAGAATGAGGAGTCACTTTAAACAAAGTGCAATTTACTTTTACCACAACATAAAATAACAAAGTGGGTTTTTTTAAGTCTAGAATTATAAAGGAGGACATGAGTTCCAACCTGACTGGAGCTTTTCATTTCTGTGGGCTGGATGACAATATATTGCAGTCATTTCTCTTGCTAACTCTTCATCTTTATAGCTGAAGAAAGACTTTAATTTTCATGTCTTTGCTTAGGCATATCATAGAATCATAGAGTCATAGAATAGTTTAGGTTGGAAGGAACCTTGAAGATCATCGAGTTCCAACCCCCCTGCCATGGGCAGGGACACCTCCCACTAGACCAGGTTGCCCAAGGCCACATCCAGCCTGGCCTTAAACACCTCAAGGGATGGGGCCTCCACAACCTCTCTGGGCAACCTGTTCCAGTGCCTTACCACCCTCAAAGTGAAAAACTTCTTCCTAATGTTTAATCTAAACCTGCCCTCTTCCAGTTTAAAGCCATTCCCCCTTGTCCTATCACTACATGCCCTAGTAAAAAGCCCTTCCCCAGTTCTCCTGTAGGCCCCCTTTAGGTACTGGAAGGCCTCAATAAGATCTCCCCAGAGCCTTCTCTTCTCCAGGCTGAACAGCCCCAGCTCTCTCAGTCTCTCCTTATAGGTGAGGTGCTCCAGAACTCTGATCATCCTCGTGGCTCTCCTCTAGACACGCTCCAGCAGGTCCATGTCCTTCTTATGTTGGGGACTCCAGAGCTGGATGCAGTACTCCAGGTGGGATCTCACGAGAGTGGAGTAGAGTGGCAGAATCACCTCCCTTGACCTGCTGGCCACACTTCTTCTGATGCAGCCCAGGATAAGGTTGGCCTTCTGGGCTACGATCACACATTGCTGGCTCATGTTGAACTAGTTTAATAATACTCAGAAAACATAAACTAAAGTAGTGACATTAAATGCATTACTTTGATTTTTTTTCTAAGAACCTGCTATCTGGTTATCATTTTTTTTCCCTATTCTTGCTTGCATTTCCTCCCAGTCCTACACCGAATTAATGTAGCCCAGGCCTATGGTAAATAGTCTTAGAGACAGGTCATGGCACTCTGGTGCATTGTTATGGGAAAGCTGAAATCTGTCACAGGAGGAGCTGAACTGGAACTGATTGTAGATTCCCATTCAATTTCTCAAGAATGCAAGAAAAAGAAAAGCAAGTGGAGGTGGGGTGGTAAAGGGAGAAAGACTTTAAATAGTATCTTTGATATTTTGAAAAAATGGTCATTGGCACTAATGCCGAAAATCTTATAAACCACTGCCTTATGTGGATTAAAGAAGTAGAAAGGCCAGCTCACTCTTAGGCATAGCGCTTTGTAGTGCGCTTTCAGTTTTGGGGATTAAGATGGATTTCAATGGGCTTACACTTCCTAACCAGTCTACGACCACCAGTGCCCCTTACGGCTCTCCCAGTGCATGCTCTGACCACCTGTGAGGGAGAGGAAAGTCATCTTTCTGCTTGTAAGACAGATCCAGCACTTGCAGCTAGAAACATGGCTTTTCCTGGGCTGTTATCCACTCATACAATTTACTGTATGAAGTAATGTGGATTATAACAGAGATGGAGAGTAGTGGCAATATGAATCAAGGTTAGTCTGGAGTTCTTGGCAATGCAGAGGAACACAGATATGAACGTAATTGCTTCCTTCAGCCCTCTCTCCATCTTTGCTCCAAACTTCAACACGTTCTTTTCTATGCTGCAAAATATCTCCCTTTTCAGTGATTTTTCAAATAGCTTTCAACAGCTTTTGAACACTACCATTATGGAGGAATTACATCTTTTATTGGGATCAAATTATTCTGGCAAATTTGGTGTACTTGCAGTGTCAGCCAGCCGGTCTTCCCTCCTAGCAGGCTGACTGTGCAAACACTGGCGGGAGCGTAGTCAGCCCCCAGCTTTGCAGGACAGAAAGATCTGTCACAACAAAGTACTTCTCACCATGTGTAGGAGAGCTGTACAGACACAGGAACCAATCCAGCAGGGGAGAGACAGACATCTGTAAAGTGAGAACATAGCTAATCTGTGACAGAAGGTCACATATGTCTATATGAAATTATAAACTCTGTTGAGTATTGGGTTCTGAATGGTCAAAGTTAGTTGCTGAAGGGCCTGTGGGGATGTTCGGCAGGTGGCAATCCTGACCGGGAAAGCAGCCTGCCACCTCCTCCAAGGACTGTGGTGGTGGGTGCTCCCCAGGGGTGGTGGCAAACAGGCTTCATGGAGCTGAGGTTTGTGTGACCCGATGCTGCGAACTCAACTCAAGGTACAGACCCCTGCATCGCTCCTGAGCACCTGGTCCTGAGAGGGCCTACAGCAAGGTAGAAAACACTGCAAAAGATGAGGTTTTGTGGTGGCCTTGGCAGAGACACAGGTCTAGGAAGTTCTTTCCTTCTGCCTCCTTGTTCCCATCCTCAGTCATGACTCCTGTTTCATGCCACAGCTCCCTTTCGCCTCAGCTGTGCTACTAAAATTACTGTTGGGCAAACTCTAAATCTGACCTCTGTACCTGGATGTCTCCTTTTTGAAGTTTTCCAGTCAGCTTTCCCACTGTCTTGCCAAATGCACTCTGTTTGCACAAGCTAACTCATTAAAGGAAAGATCTCATTTATGTTATTTTCATTCTCAGTTCACCCCCAGCTGTTAGTCCTGCACCTGCCTGAACTTCCTGCTTCTCCAGTTATGCCTGCTATAAAAACCATTTCATTATCAATCTGGATCATAAAATGGTCAAATAAATGATATATTGTGCTGGCATCACGGAAGTGGAATGGCAGGAATGAGCACTAAGGGACAGTCTGGAGACTGGAATGATTAAATCTGTACCCAATGCAACGCTCTTGTGGCCACAGTGTGAGAAGTAAGGTAGTCCCACCTGAAACTCTCCAGAAATGCAAAACTTTTTTTTCTAAGTGTGTGTAACAGAAGATGATGGAAAATGAAGGTAGCTGGTCTATCAGAGACAGCTTTTCACTCTCTGAGCAACAGGAACCAGCAAAAGGGGATATCTGGCTCCCAGACCTCCTGCCAGACTCACCTTCTGGCAAATATCCATGCATGAAAATGTCAATCCCACGTGTTTTCCTTCGCAAGTTAGTTACTCAATAGTTCTTTATATGTTGGGATGACGAAAGAGCAGTATCAAGAAATGGAGGGATAAATTGGTTTTAGTGCCATTAGCTTTGTGGTGTGTTTTTCTGTATAGTTTCATAGCGTGAGATTTTCTTAGCTGGAAGGTGGCAGTTGCAGACCTCTTTTCTATTACTCAATGCTGAGAGATTAAGTGGACCCCGGACTTCGTTTTAGTGCCATTAGCTTTGTGGTGTGAGTTTTTCTGTATAGTTTCATAGCATGAGATTTTCTTAGCTGGAAGGTGGCTGTTGCAGACCTCTTTTCTATTGCTCAATGCTGAGAGATTAGGTGGACCCCGGACTTTGTGCTTCATCCCAATGTAAAATACGCTTCATTTTTGTACAGACTGACAGAGGCAGGTATGGCTGGTGAGAACTAGGCCTCCCCGGTGTGGTAGGAAGCAGAAAAAAAGAGAGGTTTGTGTAAAAGCGTAATTATACAAAAGGCTCAGACAAGACAACTGCCCCGATCTGGCAGGAAAGAGGGACATCAGACCCAAGGTACTTTGCATCTTGGGACCATTGCTTTCAAATAGCTGCAGTTTTCATGTGCTTTGAAAGTAAAGTCACTGTGATTGTGAAAGCCTTGTTAAGAAACAAAGAATTCATTTCTTCCCTGCTATGCTGCCCTCCTAATGTGAAGCGATGATGTTTCCTAGGTTGGAAACCTAGGTCTGGGAAAATTTAAAAGCCGTTAACATGGGTTCAAAGAATAGGACAGATGGGAAAGTGATCTCCTTTTCTTTGGAACCAAACTATAAGAAGCTGTGCCTGGAGGAATGGATGTTATAATGAAATTGTGACAGACACTTGTCCATCTTCTTTTCTATTAAAGGCAAATGAAACCAGTGAGCTGGTCCACTTGTCAGACCAATTTACAGTTGAACAGCATTATCCAGTGCAATGTTGGGTCACAATATAACAACAATTAATGCTAGAGGGATAAAACATAATTTCCTCTTTTCTGAAGGTGACTTCTGAGAAGCTTCTATTTACTCTTCCATTTAGGCAATGTTTGAAAACTTTTTGCTATTTCACAGAGAATTCAAAAAAAATTCTATTCCTGAAACCCCTTAAAACACTGAAATACCTATCTCAGAAACAGAGATGAGGAAATTTTGTACAAAATATGAAGCTTTCTTTAGGTCTTCTGACCTGACAGGAGAAAAAGTTCCGTGCTTAGGGATCATCTTCCCTTGCCATTGCCTCCATGTGGTTTTGGCATAAGTTGGCCTTTTGACTTAAGTTGAGCTACTTGAGGATGCCATGTATAATGTCTATCTGGCCACAAATGAACAAGACCTCTTTGCTAGGAACAACCTATTTCCTGAGGGGAAACAATCCAAGGGTTAAGTGTGGTACCCGTGGGATCACGTTCTGTGCAACTGAAGCCCAGACCAGCCTTTTATATGAAAATAATGTTTTTCACTCTTCTATGAAAAACACCTGCAACTTCAGAATGGTTTGCAGAGTAATAGGGTTTGTTTTTCTCAGATGTAAGGAAAAAAAGCCCATTTATTTCTCCCTGTTCCACTTCAAATTTGTGATGAAGTTTTTACTGTGAGGTTTTTAACAGAATTCAATAAGCTTTAATTGAGTGAGGTTGTCAGGAATGGCTGTCAGATGCTGATGAAATTCTTGTGACTGAGGCCTGAAAAAAAACAAATTACCAGAAACAACTAGGCTTCCCTCTCAAGTAAAAGATGGGAAGTTCATCAGTCAATTAGTGAATTATGCATTTTTAGTGAATTATTGCATTTTATGATTAGAAATCCGTGGTAGATTTGGACCGTGTTTTCAATGCATATTTATAGTTTTAGTTATGCTGTGGTTTAAGTTTGCGATGTTCATGTTGGGAAAAATTCAGTCAACGTATACAGAAGTTATTCACCAACTTGGATGTGCAAAAACTTTTTCTCCTGGAATGTACTGCATTTGTTCTATAAATATTTTAGAGCAGGAAAGTTTGTGGTCATTCTGAAGTTTAAAAGAAATCAGTAGATAGGTAGTGAAAACCGTTTTTCTGCAATTGTAGGGTTTTTGGTAGGTGAACAGAGATGTGACTTCATTTGCTTGCAGAGCCTTTGATTTTTGAAGCATATTCTTTTATTTTTCATGGTGGACATTTGACTGCTTTTTTGCTTGTGTTACAATATGACTTGAAAAGAAGCATTTGCTTTTAAGCAACATGGTATGCTAAAA
The DNA here is from genome assembly GCF_000708025.1 of Charadrius vociferus. Taxonomy (NCBI): domain Eukaryota; kingdom Metazoa; phylum Chordata; class Aves; order Charadriiformes; family Charadriidae; genus Charadrius; species Charadrius vociferus. Next base: position 965,069 of record NW_009650064.1, on the reverse strand, counting down.
ATGAAGCTATCTGGAAAAGCTGAGAGAATTGGGAAAATCAGGAGTCTATTGCTTGAAGCTGGGCAAGATCAGACTTACACAGTTTTACTTTCTAAAAAGGCTTTCTTGAAAAGTTAGTTATAGAACGCCTAAAATAGTAATCTCAAATAAAGGACGTGTTCCTTCTCTTCTTTAAGTTTTCTTTGATCAATATCCATGTAAAAGAATTGTAGTTTGTTGACTTTCAGGTGTTTGGAAACGTTGCTCATTGGCCGTAATCATTATGAAGCTTTGATTTTACATATAACTGTTGATAAAACCCATGCTAATCAGTTATTTTTTTGTCTCTGATTGATAACTGTAAATTGTTTGAGCTTGGTTTCAGTTTTTTCTTCTGTTCAAAAATTTTTATAATCTTTATTGATCCACAGTATATCTATACAATGCAGACAGACTGACCATGGCCAAAAATTAACAAAGAACGTAGAAAGATATCTTCTACCAGCATCATCTTCTTATACTGTGATTTGTTTCCCATACAGTGATAATAGCAATGTCTTGATGGGCAGCTGGAGAAGTAGTAGTAGAAGCAACTGTGATGTATACTCCATATCCTGGCTGAGAAAGTGCACCCTGATAGTGCTACACAGGAGGCATCCTTGAACCCTCAAGGGAAAGTATCCATGTTTGACTATTCAGTGAATATCCCTCAGAATTTAGATATGAAAGCATAATTAAATTGCTATGCTACCCTGCATATCACTGGAAGTGTCAGAAAGCAGCAGCACAACAAAACCCCAAGTCTCCTGACCCAAAAGAGCAGTTAGACATATGCATCTTTTAGACTTGGTGGCTACTGCTTGAGACTTGGAAGTGGACTGGATGCCCTGTGATGCAGCTTTCACAGGGAGAAACAACTGTCTCTTTTCTCCTGACACCGGGTTAGTGGATGAGTTCAGCTGAGGAGTTTGGGCAATCACCCAAATCAGAGAAGAGATATAAATATTAGCAAAGTATTCTCATGGGAGCTCCATAGAATTTAAAATTGGCTTTCTTGATTGGTCTCAGAGCCTGACAGAGCTTGGCAGACCCATATATTTTCTCAGGCATTAAATGAACATGGCTTGGATTATTTCCTTAAATGTTTTCTTTCTTTTTGGTGAAGTATAGAAATTGTGGGATGACTTTAAAAAAAAGAAAAGAAAATGGAAAGTTTGTGTCCTGAATCCGTATTTATCACAGTAAAAAGGTCTAGGAAAGATCTCAAAAGGTCACCTAGTCCATTTTCCTATCCCAAGGCAGGATTAATGATACATGAAGTAGAGTTCCCACGCTGTGGTGCACTGGTGATGCATGAAGCCCTTAAAAGTGGATGTAGCAGTGCTGCATAGAATTACAGCATTCTGGGGCAAATCTTCAGTGCACAGGAAATACTATTTTCAGGAGATCATTTGGGATAGGCTTGCCGAGCCTACAGCAGAGGGAAGGAGGCCTGTAATTGATTGAGGCTGTTCAGCTGTGGAGGATGGCGAGAGCAGCTGAGAGTGTTGGATGCAGCAGGATGCCTCCCTGTCTCCTGGTGTTCAGCTGGGCTTTCTGCCCGCGGCAGCTTTCCTGGCTTGCTTCTCTGAGCTAGTGCTGGAGCGGCAGCCCATGACTTTCTCAGCCACGCCAGCTAAATGTGTCCATGTCCATTCTCTAGCACTGAAACTGCCTGGTGTTGTGTTCTCTTTATTATACTCTGCCACCTCTCAAAATAAGGCAGCCACTTGCAGGACAACTGCCTTTTGGGAGTGACGCATGGCCCGTTTGGACTCCAAAGCCATGCACAGGAGAGAGAAAAGCAGATTGTTTGGGAGGCCAAAACATGTTCAGGGACTGTTTTAATAACTTATCAGAAAAGGTAATTGAGTCCCTGTGCCTGGAAACATTCCCTGTCGCAACTGCGTTTATTCTGATAGGTGTAGCCTCCATGCAGACCTGCTTTATGCACAGTGTCTCTGTGTGAAGTCATCTTGTTGTCCTGGAAAAGCAACATCCTTATCTGATCGGGGCTTTTTACTTGAGGAGTAGATTTTTCTCTAGCGGTTTTCTACATATTCTGGTCTGTGGCTTCTTCCTGTGTTCAAGAGTTTACCCCGAGGTTTGGATGACCGGTGCTACAAAGTGATGCATATGAGCAGCTATGGCAGATGGTGTTCCTGGACATTAGTCATTTGACTGACGATAACTTACTGCCGTGATCTTTAACGTATTCTGCTCTGTGTCTGCTTTGAGCTATGCCCAGAGATGTTGTTGCTTAGTGGCGTGTTAGATCCTTTCCTTACGGTGGTGCAAAACTAACACAAGCAGAGCTGACTTTGGCTAGCACTTGACTGACCCTACAATGGTCCTGTCTCACAAGGACTTTTTTCACTTGCCCTTTCCGTAGTCACATATTGTGATCGGACAGAGCATTTGGCAACCCGGTCTCCCATGTAGTTTAACATCATGATATCCAGAAGATAAGTGATCCTCTAAGAGCTGCAGTGTGTGTGCTATTAGGAAACTGTAATTAATGGCTGCTGAAAAGTTAAAATTGAAATGTAATATACAATGATTCCTGGTTCTGAATTTCTGAACCACAGCAGATTGCATCATGTTTTATGATGTCCTCAAGGTAGTAAAATATTTACAAGCATATAAAAGACAAATTCTTTCCTAAATCTCATGTCAGAATATTTAGAGAAAGAAATGTACCTTTAAAATTATTATGATTCGTAAATGTAAAGGTAGAGCATCGCTCAGCTTCTGAATAGTCCTTCTGACACTGTCAGAAATTTCCAGGGAATCCAGCTGCTCAAAAAATGGCATCATAGTTCTACTGGCACTCTTCCTGCTTTGCTCTTCTTATATTGCTATATGACTTGTAGAGAGCTGTCACTTTCTAGTTTCCCAGACAGATAAAAAATGAATATGGCTTCATTTAGCAATTGAGATCTTTACATCTGTAAGTTAGCTATTTTTCAGTGACTTCAGAAGAATTGTGTGCTGGCTGAAGACCTTGAGAGTGAGGAATAGTTTCATTATATATGTGGTTGTAGTGTGAGCGTATACCACAGTTAAATATTTTTAACATAAAAAGTATTGTTATATTAAAAACTGACCCACACTTTAATGATGGTATTGTAATATGTCTAGCATAGATTGTTGTTAGGGAAGAATACATTTAGATATATGGGTTCAGTTTCATTACTAAAACAACTTTCTGAAGTTTGATATGAGACTGTGAATTATATTTTTGGAGTAACTAAGAATATCACCAACACGCCACTGAACTCACCTTTCACTCCAGACACAAGGAAAATGTCTTTGACCTTTTTGTCTTTCACATACGTTGGTTGTATTTCAACAAGAACAGTTAGGAAAGCAAATTGAAACTCTTAAGTATTGCAGAGAGGAAAGTGAATAATTACGAGAAGAAAGCAAATAAACAACTAAGTTATGGCTGGAAACCTTTATGATGAGCTTTACATCAAATAATAGTACCTCTTCGGCTTTTAAAAAATATTCTGTAGTGGTTTTGGGAAAATTGCAAAATACAGCACCTTAACCTAGTTGACTAGAGTTTTTTAGCTACAAACTAAAAATGAATTTGTCCTTTTTTGTATTTTTCTTCCAAGCCTAGAAAAGATTCACATGGGAATAGGGTGTTATCTTTTTAACAGAGCTCAAAGAAACTATGATGTGTTTCACAAGCTTTCTGTTGCAGAAGACTTAATAGACTATCAGAGTCTGCTAAGGGCTTCTCCTCAAAACTTCCTCTCCCCTCTTCCAGTAGCTATCAGCTCTGTGTTCCTTTGGTCACTTCTCAGCAGAGTTCAGTCTTTGTAAAGATGGGATAAAAGGAAATGGCCTTGGCATTAGTCAGTGATTTAAACAAATACAGTCACAGGAAGGACATGTCTGTATCCCACAAAGGGCTCCCAGCCTAAAACCCACGTCCTTCAGCCTCATGTGGGAAAACTGTTTCACCTGCGTGGAGCCACTGGAATGCATGGGACATTTGAAGAAAAAGAAATCAGTGGTCTGGAAAGTATTGTCTATGCTGGAAAATGCGTAACAAGATGCCGGCCATAGCTCAGCTGCATAACCACTAGGGGCATGGTGTTGTGGTCTGAGCAACACAGGATTAATTTCATAGAATCATAGAATGGTTTAGTTTAGAAGGGACCCTAAACATCTGCCATGGGCAGGGACACCTCCCACTAGACGAGGTTGCTCAAAACCCCATCCAGCCTGGCCTTGAACACTTCCAGGGATGGAGCATCCACAACTTCCATGGGCAACCTTTTTCAGTGCCTCACCACCCACAGAGTAAAAAATTTCTTCCTGATATCTAATCTCAATCTATATTTTTTCAGTTTAAAGCTGTTACCTCTCGCCCTATGGCTACACTCCTGAATAAACAGTTCCTCCCCATCTTTCCTGTAGGGCCTCTTTAGGTACTAGACAACTGCTATAGGGTCTTCCCAGAGCCTTCTCTTCTCCATGCTGAGCAACCCCAACTCTCTCAGACTGTCTTCATAGAAGAGGTACTCCAGCCCTCTGATTTTTGTGGCCCTTCTCTGGACTTGCTCCAACAGGTCCATGTCCTTTCTCTTTCAGTAATTTTGCTTTTCACTAAGGTCTCTTCTAACACTTGGGAAAACTGCATTTTTAGAAGACTCTAGTGTTTGAATTTGTGAAAATATTTATTTTATAACCAGCTATGATATACTGTTTTCAAGTCTCAGTGTTTTCGAGCTTGCCAGGTGCAGGGATGAGGAGGAGCAAGACTCGGGCACTAGACCCAAGCTGGCCAACAGGATTATTTCATACCATGAACATCACATTCAATATAAATTAGAAAGTTTGCTGAGGAGTTTCTTCTCTTCTATGATGGCTGCCATCCTGAGAACTTCTTGTCCCGGTGCTGGACTGCCGAGCCCTTCCCTTCTTCCCTAAGCCGTAGCGCTCACAGTGTCTGACATTTACTGTCCACTGCTGGGAGTGCACAGCTTCCTACTGACAGAATTGTCTGAGTATAATCCTTATATATTTTATATTGGTATCAGGATCAATATTGCTTTTTTAGTATTATTAATGTTAATTATTTAGTATTATTCTATTTAATCGTTTATATTTCAGCCCTTGGGTTTCCTTATTTTTTCCTGATTCCCCTTCCTGGGTGGGGAGAGGTCATTGGGTGATAGAATAAGTGTCTAAATGACAACAGATCGTTGTGGGTTCTTCAAACCATGACACATGGTCATGAACATCTGCTGTAAGCACACAAACCTTGTCTGTGCTAGTTGCTTGGCACTCATGCAGCTGAGCTGCTGCTGAAATCTGAGTATGAGCTGTCCTCTTGTATGAGGAGACAATAGGACTGATCTATTTGGTGCTATAAGTGTAAGTTTGCCTTTGCCTTCTGGTTACAAGTCTTCAGGATAATATCAGGTTTGGTATCTTCCTGTCCATTGAAAACCCAACAAACTAGGCTTTTACTGAAAATTTCAATATAAGACAACCTGTACCTCTGTAAATATGTTCTTGGCTGTTAAGTGTAAACTAGAGTTCAGCAGACAACACAGTTTTTGTGGAAGTGGATGTTGCTTCATTTACTCCTGTTTTATTTAGAACTGAGGCTTGTTAGGTGCTCAGCTACTAGGAAGGTATGGCTGAGGATCTCGAATTAGGAAATTGCCTTGTCCACTCTCCCAGCTGAGGGAGCTCTCAGCAGTGATGGCTGAAGTGTCATGTGACCAAACAGTTTGGAAACTGGAGAACATGTATGCTAAATATTTTGTAATGACAGCTGTACACTCCTTCCAGCAAAGTTATGCTATAGATGAGGCAGACCATACTGGTGGATAGGTGGTCACAGCCATTGAGGAAATCTGGAAGCCACAGGACTTTTCCAGGTGGGAGTCTTCCAAGCTCTGTGTTGCACGAAATCTTGTCATGCAAAAGTTAAATAAGATATCCTGTATGCATTTCAATATGTAGCTTCTTGTAGGTTAAGTATACCTACTCTTTTTCTCAGTGTCTCTGGGTTCAGTAGGAGCTCAACACCTGCATTTCTTTGAAGACCTGGTAGTCACTGCCTTAATGACATCCTCATAGTCTAAGAAATATATTCATTTCATGTATGGGAAATTGAGTTTTCAGCCCTTCTTAGTCTTTATTCTTGCCCTTTTAAGCAGACCTTCTCTTCTTTCATTAGTTTGGCTTTGTGAAGCCAGGAAAATGGAAAAATAAAAAAAGCTTGTAAAAAACTTACCTATTGCTTATCTCACAGCTCTGATATTGGTGCACTGTATATAAAACATATTGCTTTGGAGGTGAGAGTGTTTAAATATATTCTTTTTGCTTTGCAAAATGACAACCAAATGATCAAAAATCTTCAGAAATAAGAGCTATACTGTTACATAATATCATTATTAAAAAAAACGTTTAGTGCTCTGAGATCAAATAATTAACTTCTATCTATTTTGATGGTCATAAGCAGTTTCTGGTAATTGCATATATGTCATGTGGAATTGAGGATTTATTGTTTTTATTTTGGGAGTGAGGTTATACTTTTTCATGATTGACTGATTAAAAGAAAACGAGAAAGTAACCTAGGTGTGACTGAAATGTCCTTGATTTGTGTAGAGGTACATCTCTATTAACTTTCTGTGGCAGGAATCAGCCTGTAGATGTCCCCCAACACATATTGTGCTATGTCCAGTAGTTCAGTTCTGTTGAAAGCAGCTATCACATTTATAAATTACTAACAGCTCAAGTTAAAGAGAGACAGAGAGATGAAAAGCTGCCCAGGAATGGCTATTTTGTGGGAGGACAGTGCAGGTAATGACAGAGTGAAGAGCATCTCATACCAAAAGAAACATGAGCTAAACAAGAGCTGATAAGAGAAATCGGAATAAGAGTCTTACAGAAGGCTGAAGACATCAGAAAAAGGGAGCCAAAAATGACACATTTCACTGTGACTCTTAGATATGGAAATGATAGATTTTCCTCTGGCTTGGTGAACCAGAACTGACCTTAGCACTGTAATACATGATGAAAAGAATGCTGCGCTTCCATGAAATGACAGGTTTGCGAGTGTATAAGGTCTTCAACTAAACCAGCAGGTTACTGGGAGAAAAAACAGCTCAGCTCTTAATCATCCTAATGAGATGATGAATTTTGGTTGCCTTTACCTGTGTTTAGACAATGTAATTAAGTGCTGCATAGCACCAGCGTCAGTGGTGGACTTGGCCCTGTCTGCATACCTTATGGTGGAGCTGGATGAACCCTGAATATGGTTTGTAAGCATGGGCAGAATCCTAAATAGTTGTTTGTTTCACCCATTTTGCAACCTATTCTCTTCCAAGAAACAGTTGGTTTCTTTTCACACAAGACTTTGATAAATGGTTTCCATTTGTATCAATACCAATATTCACATGCAAACAAGCTCATTTGTCAAAGAGAAAGAGTATTCACTGGTCGCAATGTATTATTTGCTCTGTTATTTGTCATTTTGATCATTATTCTTCTGCTTTCAAAACTATCCATGGAGGACCTGAAAGAATACAGAGGAACCTTTCCCTCAACACAGCTAGTGAAGAGTCAAAGCAGACAGTGAAGAGTTACCTTGAGATGGGAAATTCTGATTCCATACACAACTTAGCATTTCATAGCACTTATATTCTACCCTACTGATTTTTTGTCATAGATCACAGCACAGTAAATAATAGAAAGTCAGTAACATTCATCTTGCAGGTAAGGAGTACAGAACAGCAAAATTTGGACCAAATTCCTTCCGCCATGGTGGATTCATAAAATTGTAGAATCATTTAGGTTGGACAGACCCTTAAGATCATAAAGTCCAACTGTGAACCATGTCCCTAAGCACCACGTCTACACATCTTTTAAATAACTCCAGGGATGGTGACTCAACCACTTCCCTGGGCAGACTGGTCCAGTGTGAAGAAATTTTTCCTAATATCCAATCTAAACCTCCCCTGGTGCACCTTGAGGCTGTTTTGTTTTGTCTTATCACTTGTTACTTCGGAGAAGAGACTGACATCCACCCTGTTACAACCTCCTTTCAGGTAGCCGTAGAGAGTGGTAAAGTGTCCCCTCAGCCATTATTTTTTTTTCTTCTCCAGACTGAACAACCCCAGTTCCCTCAGCTGCTCCTCATAAGACTTATTCTCCAGATCCTTCACCCTTCACCAGCTTCATTGCCGTTCTTGTGATGTGCTCCAGCACCTCAATATCTTTCTTGTAGTGAGGGGCCCAAAACTGAACACAGTACTTGACATTCAGCCTCACCAGTGCCGAGTACAGAGGGACAATCACTTCTCTAGCCCTGCTGGCCACAGTAGTTCTGTTATAAGCCAGGATGCTATTGGCCTTCTTGGACACCTGAGCACACTGCTGGCTCATATTCAGCTGGGTGTTGACCAACATCCTCAGGTTCTTTTCCTCCACGAAGCTTTCCAGCCACTCTTCCCCAAGCCTGTAGCACTGCATGGGGTTGTTGTGACCCAAGTGCAGGACACAGTACTTGGCCTTGTTGGACCTCATATCATTGGCCTCAGCCCATCAATCCAGCCTGTCCAGATCCCTCTGAAGAGCCTTCTGTGTCCCTGCTGACAGATATAATTGTCCCTTAAAGTCTCCAGTAATGGACTCTTTCCAGGCAAGCTTATCTAATATTTCATTATTGTAAACATTAGAAAACTTCCTTGATGTTCTTTGCTTCATTGTCTTTTCCTGTCTGTTGTGGACGTAGCTAATGGCAGAACCTCGAATGAAATAATTGTTTCTCTTGTAATAGGGATCCGCATACTGGAAGTCTACTG